>NC_056728.1:252117711-252142711 GCF_019279795.1 Protopterus annectens | reverse complement strand
GCTTTAAAAATTCCCTATAGAGTCATCTGTCAGAAATATTGGATGAGCAAATGGTTTTAACTAAGGAAATGATTCTTTTGTGCTGGGCCACAAGGTCTACATTGCCTAGACAGAGTAAGGCCTTGTTAAGTTTAATTCTGTTGCCCGCCAAAAAAGCAGTTACTAAAAAATGGAAATCAAAGTCTAAACCAACTTGTATTATAAGTGTTGAATATTATAATAGAGATAAAATAAATTGATTTGAAAGGAAGGAGTGAGTTGCATTGAAATAAGTGGTAAGTGTGGGAACAATACATGCTGAATAATGTTCAGGAGGAGATGGGTTGAAGTTTAATTGAAAGCAGGAATTGAGCATATTATGTAATGTTGGAGTGATAGCTGTAAAGAAAGAAAAGATATATTGTGTATAATCTATGTATGTAAATGAAAAAAAATGTTAACGTAGCTTGTTTTCTCTTCTGTTAATGCATAATCTGATTTTGTCAGTCTTCACATAATCCTTGACTGTGGGCTCGGAACAGTCTCTGCCGTTATTCCAGCTTGTGCCTTCCAAAACTCTCGAGCCAAGCTCTACCCACAGTGATCCCACCAAATTACATCAGATCTCGTTTGCCGCTTCGTAGTGCCACACGCGTTCTCTCTGATCTCTTGAGTGTTAGCTTATTCTTCAAACTGTAAGCCAGTTTTTTTCTATATTCTAGCTTTAACTCTTCCTATATATACTACCTGCTCCTCTATTAGATGGTCTTTAGTGTGTGTGTGAGTGAGTGAGGTTTCTTTCCTGTTTTCCATTAGGTAGTCTCAACTCAAGTACCATCGTTGTTGATTTCTCCCATTTACCTTCTAGTAACTCTACATATCATTGCTGGTATTCCCCTTCCCTTTCTTTCTTTTCCTTTCTTTTTTATTTACTTAAAAAAAAAAAGAGCTCTAGCCACTTTCTTTCTTGTCCAACAGATGCATGTGTGTGTGTCTGTGTGTACAGTGGACTTGGTTTTTTCGTTATGGCCGATAAACCCTCTAAAAGCACCTCTGGCTTCAAAAGGTGCCAAAAATGTGAAAGGACAATACCTAACTTGGATGGACACACTGTGTGTGTGTTGCCTCGGTGTGGTCCAGCTACAAGAAGACTGTGCGATCTGTCACTGGTTTAGTTCCAGAACCCTGATGAATTGCAAAACCAAATTTAAAAGATTTTCTTAAGTCAGATTTCATAGAGGCCCTATCTGGTCCGAAAACAGAAGCCAGTTCATCGTCTTCTTCTAAACTGAAGTCACTCGATTCCAACATGCTCCACGCAACAGCCTTCTAAAATGCTCAAATCCCCCATGGTGGGTCCTTGACACTGGTGGGCCAAGATATTAAGCCATCGATGCCATCTGCCCTAACCTCTTCAGCATCATTGCCCTCAGTACCAGTATTGGTGCAGACAACACATCCTTCTGTACCAACCGACCACTCAAAACCGAAGGATACTTGGACAATAATTTTACCTCACACAACTTACTCCACATCAGTGTATCCCTTTGTGAACCATGTTCCCAGTCCTGTTTTGAGCCACCAAGATCTCCATCGGCCTCCTCTATTCAGTCCCCAAGAGTTTGTCTAAATTTAATATTATGAGACTGGTTGACCAGCTCCTTACGGTGAGGGGATTACCTCCTTCCACAGTTCCTAGCCCTGTTAGCTCTGGAACCTTGCCTTCTTCCACACGTCTTCCTATTCCTCCCGTCAGAACTCCTTTTCCGGCACCGATAGTTACCCTGAGTTCTTCTGGTTTGTCAGAACCAGAGACCTCCTGGGGAAGGGGCTTCGTTGCTGGTTCCAAGTGCAGGTGTCAACTCTGATATCTTCGGAGCCTTTCATGCCCCTCAGTGCTTTAGAATATGTAAGCTCGACCCTGGCTTCTTCTTCAGAGGCAGCCTCAGTGTGGGATGGGAACCACAGATGTTCATCGTGTTACCCTGCTGCAGTCATCACACTTTGGTTATCCTGTCGTCAGGCGGTCCCGCAGTCGGCCTGAATTCCAAAGTCTTGGTCCGGCGTCTGTTGCTGTCGCTTCTTCCCTGATGTCAGTGCGCCAGGGGTACATAAGAGGTATCCAACGCTATTTTCGTCAGTCTTTCTTGCTGCGCGGTGCCTGAAGCAGAAGCAGTTCGCAAGTGCCAGTCGTCCGACACCTGAGATTTTCGAATCGAATTTCAGTCCAAAGTCTTCAAAGCTAAGTACCCCGTTGGGGAACCTTTTCTTGCCTCAGTCCGATGTCAGAAAAAGTTAACAATTGCATTTCTTGTGGGAAGCAAATACCTCATAAGGACTTTCATTCTTATTGTATACCTTGCCTAGGCCCAGACCACAACGTCACTGGTTGTCGGTTTTGTGCTAGGTTCAATAAGCTAACTATAAAGCGAAGCTTTGATTTCGCATGACACTACTTCGGTAGGAAATTTAATTACACTATGCCATCGGAGCAGCCGACTACCGGCATGCATAAAAAACGCAAAGATAGACAGGCAGCCTAGATCCAAGCCAGACTCCGAGGCCTCGGCTGGGCTGGTCGCCGGTTCTCCGGTTTTCAGTGAGGCGTCTACACAGCCCCTGACGACCGCAGAATTGGAACCCCAGGCCGCTTCGGATTTTCAAGCAGAGAGTTCTAGGCTGACGCAGCCATTTTCTTTAGGCCCTACCGACAACATTGCAGAAGGAGAAGCCGGTGCTACGGAAACACCTTCGGTTACAGAAGGTGTCTTCAGACCGACTACTCTCACCATAAAATCTTGTGCTAAGCTTAAGACTCCTCTAAAACTAAAAAAGACTGCACAGCAGTCTCCAGTTCAAGGCCCCATGCCTAAGAAACAGATGCTTAAAATGGGTGAGGATTTGATTTCTTTAATCAGGGGTTCCCAACCCCCCCCCCCCAGACAAAAGGCATAGACAAGAGGAGGATTATGCCTCCTCTGATTAAGTGTCTATGTCCTCAGGCTCCTCTGAGGAACAGGATTACTCCTTTCCCCCTTATGAAGATTCTAATGCTGAAGATTCCATTCCCTCAGCTTCTCCCCCTGAAGATTATTCCTTTGGGGAAACCTTACATACCATGAGGGATCATTTCCACTGGGAAGGTCAGGACTACTCCGACTCAAAGAAAAGGCTCCGAGAGTTTCTTTTACTCCCCCAGCACAGACCACTTGCTATCCCTCCAGTTTTAGACATTGTGGATGCTGTTTACTTAGAATCTAGTCTAAATCCAGATTCTCTGCCTCCTGCTCCAGCCAAACCAGATAGATATTATAGAGTGCCTGACTCTCACAAATTCCTTTACAAAAGCCCTGTTGTTGACCCAGAGACTATCTCCCAGGGTCCCAAAGGGGCTAAGGCTTCTATGGCTAAAAATCCTGTACCCTCTGAAAGGGACTCCAGAACACTAGACCTGTGGGGGAAGAAGGTTTACACCTCAGCTACTCTAGCTATGAGAGTACTAAATTGTTAATTTCACATGCTGAAATACCAGCAATTCCTAATGTCTCAAATAAAACTGAGCACGCACCCTCAACAGTCTGAATTCAAAGAAATGCAGGATCTGTTGCATGCAGCTGAACAGGTGGGCAAACATACTTTACAATGTGGATTTGATTCCTTGGAAGCTTCCTGTAGAGCAGCTGTTACTGGGTCTGTTATACGTAGGCATGCTTGGTTAAAGGAACAAACTCTGTCTGATCATGTTAAAGCAAAGTTACTAGATGCACCCTTACAGCAGGATGTCTTATTTGGGGTTAAAGCAGAAGAGGTTTTAAAGAAAATGGAGGATAAGGCAAAATCTATGCAGACGGTCAAAGATTTTCTACAGGTACAACCCCCACGCTTCAGCAGAAATTGGCCAGCAAAAAATTGGTCCTTTCCAGCTTCTGACAGACCACAGAGGGGTAAATACAGACGCCCAAGGGGCAGAGGACAAGTACAAATCCCTTACAAACCTCGACAATGGGGCACTGCAACACAGAAGGGAGGAGAAGACAGGTCCCAAACTACTAGAAGACAAACACAATGACTTCAACCTCAAGCTGCCAAGCAAAAATCTCTTGGCAGCTCCCTTGGGAGGAAAATTAGCATTTTTATAGACAACTGGTGCATCGTCACAAAGGACAAATGGGTCCTAGACATTATCTCACAAGGATACAGATTCCATTTCCACACCTTGCCAAGGATAAAAGGAATGCCAAACTTGCCACAAAATCAATGGGCAGAGGCACAAAAACAAATTACAGCTCTCCTGGACATGAGACCCATTCAACTGGTACCTACACAGGAACAAGGCCAAGAATTTTACTCAAGGCTCTTTCTAGTCCCCAGAAAGGACAATGCTTGGAGACCCATTCTGGACCTTTCAATTCTACAACACCTTCTTGCAAGTACTCAAATTCAAGATGCCAACACTACAGCAGCTTCTTCCCAATGTTGGACAAGAAAGCTTGGCTAGTACCGTTGGACCTCAAGGAGGCATACCTGCATGTCCCTATCAGACAAAATTGCAGAAGATACCTCCGTTTCATTGCAGGTTCAACCCATTACCAATTCTCTGCACTGCCCTTTGGCTTATCTACTGCACCCAGGGTCTTCACAAAATGCCTGGCACCAGTAATTGCATACTGCAGACAAAGAGGAATTCAAATATACCCATACCTGGACGACTGCCTCATCCAAGCAGAAAGCAAGGACATTCTCTTACAACATCTGACTTTTGTAAAACACCTTCTAAGTTGCCTAGGGTACACATTAAACGAAAAGAAATCAAAACTAGTACCCTCACAAAATATGACATTCCTGGGTGCCAGCTTGAATAGAACGGCCCAGATGGCTTATCTGACTCCAGACAAACCACTACAACTAACTCAATACTTCAAAATAATGGCAATAAAGACTCAACTCCCTGCAAGAAAAATTTTGCAGGCCTTGGGCTTCATGGCATCTTGTATACTACTAGTACCATTTGCAAAACTGCATATGAGGAAATTACAACGGTACCTAAAAAGCGTATGGACTCAACACAGCCACAGCTTGGAAACAATGATACCTCTCATTCCCTGCCTTCAACAGGAGTTTCTATGGTGGTGACAGGCATGTCACCTCAACAAGGGTCAGCCTTTCACCTTACCCCCAGCCAGGCAAACTATGACAACAGATGCATCGGACTATGCCTGGGGGGCACACATGGCAGGACAAGGCATATGGACTGCAGATAAAAAAAATCTGCACATCAATCAAAAAGAAATGCTAGCTGTACAGAATGCTCTGACAGCCTTCAGGGACCTCATACATCCAGGATAGCTTATAAAAAGGACAGACAACACCACAGTAATGTGGTACATAAACAAGGGGGTACACACTCCTACCCTCTATGCAGGCAAGCACTGACCTTGTGGAACACAGCACTGGCTTACCAAGTTCAGTTACAGGCTCAGTTCCTGCCAGGAAAAAAGAACACATTGGCAGATGACCTAAGCAGAAACATCATGGATCCCCACGAGTGGAAACTGGATCCACAAGTATTTGCAATGATAACTCAAAAATGGGGGCGCCCAGACATAGACCTGTTTGCCAACCCCCAGAACCATCAGCTTTCAAAATTTTGCACAAGGACATTTCACCATCAAGCTTGGAAAGTGGACGCACTCTCATTCAGTTGGAAAATGCTGACAGTATATGCCTTTCCTCCATTGCCCCTTCTCACAAAGGTGCTGCTGAAAGTCAGGATGGAGAGACCTCGAATGATACTCATTGCCCCGGACTGGCCACGCCAGCACTGGTACCCACTACTAAGGAACATGGCCCAGGGCCCACCATGGATTCTACCACAAATTCCTCATCTACTTACACATCAAGGCAGTCAGATTCTACACAGCCAGCTCAAAACCTTAAATTTGGCTGCATGGCACATCACCTAAGCAACCAGCCAGCCCCTCTTTCACAAGCTGTTATGGCTGTCATTCTGGAGGGCAGGAGGCCCAGCACCAGGAAAGCCTACTCAGACAAATGGAAAAGATTTTGCGCCTGGAACCAAGCTAAAGGCCAAAATACCCTTCAGCCGGACATGCCTCAGATTCTACAATATTTAACTGAGATGTTACATAAAGGACTTTTTTTCATCTATTAAAAGCCACACCTCAGCTATTTCAGCTCACTACAACACGGATTCTCCCTTATTTTCACATCCTCTTCTAAGGCAGTATCTCAGAGGGGCAAAAAACATTAAGCCAACCAGGAGAGCGCAAACACCAACTTGGGACCTAAATTTTGTTCTGGAAAAACTTAAGCTGCCACCTTTTGAGCCAGCTTTCTCAGCTGACTTAAAGTTTATATCATGGAAGACTGCCCTGCTGCTAGCAATTACTTCAGCCAGAAGAGTCTCAGAGCTACAGGCACTCATGACAGTAGAGCCTTTCCTCATTTTTCATCAAGACAGAGTCTCTCTACGAACTAACCCCTCCTTTATGCCAAAGGTGGTATCCAGTGTGGCTCTAAATCAAACCATCCACTTACCCACCTTCTTTCCAAATCCACAGAACAAAGGAGAAATACTCCTGCATTCCTTGGACATTCACAGGCAACTACGTTACTACTTGGATAAAACTAAGGCTTTCAGAAAATCTGACCAACTTTTTGTATCCTATGCTACAGCATCACAAGGAAAGGCTGTCTCAAAACGGAACATTTCCAAATGGATAGGACATTGCATATGTTTCTGCTACACCCATCATGGAAAACCAGTTCCTGCTAGCATAAGGCCCCATTCCACCAGTGCAGCAGCTACATCTACAGCCAACCAAGGATATTCTGGAAGCTGCAACTTGGAGTTCAGTACACACCTTCACCAAACACTATCACTTATCACTTTACTCTTAAGACTAGAGCTGGCTTCGCCACTGCAGTTTTGCAGGGCCTTCTAGCCTCCTCTAACCCTATTTGACTCCACCTCCCATCCTTAGCTTTGGGATTCTACCCAAGTGTGATGACTGCAGCAGGCTAACACGATGAACATAGTACAATTTTGTACCTACCATAAATGTAGATGTTCGAGTGTATACCCTGCTGCAGTCCAGGTTACCCTCCCTCCATCCCCTCTGACCTCACTAAAACCTTTCAATACCTTAAAACTTGATACAAGTTTTGTGGTGTATTTGCTTATAGCTGGAGGGATGTTGTGTTTGTGCTAAGCTTTTATTATTGGTACTATCTACTGACCATCTTTTGGGGGGGCAAGAAAAACTGAAGAAAATGGCGTTGGATGCCTCTTGTATACCCCTGGCGCACTGACGTCAGGGAAGAAGCGACAGCAACTGACTCCGGACCAAGACTTTGGAATTCAGGCTGACTGCGGGACCGCCTGACGACAGGATAACCCAAGTGTGATGACTGCAGCAGGGTATACACTCGAACATCTACATTTATGGTAGGTACAAAACTGTACTTTCCGAAGGAGTCTATTTTGGTTCTCTGCTCCCAACGTTCTACAGGGGGACATGGCTTCCAGTCTGTGGAGAGGGCCTTATCCATTCTGGGAAAACAGTCTATGCCTTCCTTGTCGCACCAAACATCTTTTCCATCCCCTCAACCAGAGCTTTCTCCAGTCTCTACCCTGGGACAGAGAACACATAAGTCTCTGGATCAAACCACTTTGGTTGTGTCATCTTCGGATACCTCTCCAGAGCACCACGTGAAAGAAGTACCTTCAAAGAAAAAGTGCAAGAAGAAGCACTTGGACTTCCCTGAAGAGTCCTTCTCAGAGGATACTGATTTCGATGAAGGGGAAGGTTCCTCTAAGTCACCCCCTGAAGATGTTTCCTTCGGGGACATCCTGGAAATCCTTAAACAGAGGGGTGGCTGGACTACCCTCCAGCCTTCCTCAGAGGAATCAGTATACCTAGAGGCTTTTCGTGTTCAGCCATCTACCTCTTGGATCTCTCCATCCGCTGATTAAAGAGGTTTCAGATACTCTTTCAGGAGCAGTAGCTGAAGGAGTTTGAGACAAAGTTGCTTTCAGCTTGCCACTCTAGAATCTATTTCCAATTCGTCCACGAGGCTAATTGCTCATGCTGCCAAAAGGACGACAGAGCAGCAGGTTCAAACATAGCCATAAGGGGACATACCTGGATGTTCTTATGTGATTTTGCAGAGCCATTTAAGCCTTTTTTTGTCATTGCTTCATTTGATGGATCATCCCTCTTTGACCCCAAAGTTAGAGGCTCTGTTGCATGCCTTTCCTCCGATTCACTTATATCAGTTTATAAAGAAACAGTCCAAAGAACAGAATAATTCTCTCTGCTCCATTCTGGCCTCAACAGATCTGGTTTCCCTTCCTGTGGTCTCATCTCCTTTGGGGACATCCTATAAATCTTTAAACACAGGGGTGGCTGGACTACCCTTCAGCCATCCTCAGAGGAATCTGTATACCTAGAGGCTTTTTGTGCCAAGCCCTCTACCTCTTGGATCTCTTTACCCGCTGACTATCTTGTTAAGTTGATCGCTCAGCTGACTTGGAAGTTACCTGACTCTATTGAGCCAATCCCAAAGAGACTTGACTGTATTCTCTGTTCCCTTACAGATCAGCAATACTGGGCCAAAGGTATTCCTGTGGACACCATGGAGGTTGTGACAGCCACCAAGAAGGAACTTGCTGATGAAAGTCCTACTATCCATCCTCCTAATAAGGAGTCTAGGACAATGGATCAATTTGGGAAGTGTGTGTACACTTCATCAAACTTCGCTCTCAGGTCCTTGAATTATATGACACATTTTACCAGGCTTCAAAGAGATCTGATTACAGAGCTTTCAGGTACTCTTTCAGGGGGCATCCTGGAAATCCTTAAGCAGAGGGGTGGCTGGACTACCCTCCAGCCTTCCTTAGAGGAATCTGTATACCTAGAGGCTTTTCGTGTACAGCCGTCTACCTCTTGGATTTCTCCACCTGCTAATTAAAGAGCTTTCAGATACCCTTTCAGATGCAGCAGCTGAAGGAGTTCGAGACAAAGTTGCTTCTTAGCTGGTCACCCTAGAATCTATCTGTATTTCATCCACGAGGCTAATTGCTCATGCTGCTGAAGGGATGACAAGAGCAACAGGTTCAGGCGTAGCCATTAGGAGACATGCCTGGATGGGCTTATGTGATTTTGCAGAGCCATTTACGTCTTCCTTTTGTCAATGCTCCATCTGACAGATCATCCCTGTTTGGCCCCAAAGTTAGAGACTATATTGCACATCTTTCCTCCGATTCTACTAATGTGTCAGTTTCTAAAGAAAGCCAACAGGTTGAAAAACAGACTAAATCTCATTGCTACATTCTAGCCTCGACAGGTCTGGTTTCCCTTCCTCCGCTTTGGAAACCCTGGATATTGGACCCAGCTATAGACCTATTGTCCCACCCAGAGGGACTGGTTCATCCGAATCTACAACATATCAAGCTGACTGCGTGGCTTCTCCTGTTCCCATGATTGCCAGGCATCACTCCTCACCTCCCCAGTCAACGCATCATTCTGGCCCACCACAAACCTTCAACTAGAAAATTGTACCATAACAAATTGCTAAAGTTCACTAAGGGGTCACTAGACTGTAATCTTAATCCATATTCAGCACCTGTAAATAAAGTTTGACGTCTTAGCCTTACTCTGAGACAGGCTCATCAGCCTGTATGGTTTGAGTGCATCTTGCCATGATATCTATTTTCCATATTGGTTTCACACTTGTGTCACACAAACTTTGTAAAACATTTTTGAAAGGAACCTTAATGCTCAGACCTCCATATAAAGAATCCTATGCAGCATGGGATTTTAATCTGGTACTTCAGTCTCTTATTTATCCCTCTTTTGAACCTTCAGCAAGTTAAAATTCTTGTCCTGGAAACCTTATTTTTAATTATCACTTTTGCCAAGAGAATATCGGAAGTACAAGCCTTGTCCTGCAAACCCCCCTCCTTAATTTTTCATAAGGACAGGGTCTTCCTCCAGACAAATCCCTCCTTCCTACCAAAGGTTGTTTGAGTCAAATATCAGTCAGGCTTTACATCTCCATCTTTTTTCCCAATTTTTCCAGTAAAGGAGAATACTGTCTACATTTACTAGATGTACACAGACAATTACGTTTCTACCTTCACAGGACAAAGGATATTAGAAAGTCTGACCAGCTATTTATTGCCTTTTCTTCAGTCTCTTTCGGCAGTCCACTATCTAAAGTTACCCTGGTGAAATGACTTGAGGACTATATCACCTTTGTTTATGACATAAGGGGATTTCCACCTGTAAAAACACATTGAACGAGAGCTGTAGCAGCATCTGCAGTTTTTCATGCCGGAGCTTCTTTAGATGATATTTGTGCAGCAGCAACATGGGCATCTCCTCATACTTTTATTACGCATTACAAACTGGACCATATCTCTAGGGGATGTGCATCATTCGACTCGATGGTGCTCAGCAATATTCTTCCATGAGACTTCCCAAGATTCAGGTAGGTAGAGACTCTGTCCCACAGTCAAGGATTATGTGGATTGACAACATCAGATAAAGAAGTTAATGTCTTATGATAACATTCCATCTGTGTTGTCGATCTTCACTAGTCCTTGACATTCCCTCCCTCCCTCCCTGTCCCCGGTCTTCAGAACTCATAGTGGAGCGAATATTCCCAAAGAGCAACTTCATAATGGGGACACAGATATGATCTCTTAGCTATTATTTCTTGGCAGTCACTATAGTTTGCAAACTTGATCTGAGGTAATTTGGTGAGGAGTATTGTGGGTAGAGCTTAGCTCGAGAGTTTTGGAAGGCGTGAGCTGGAATAACAGTCGAGTTTGTTCCGAGGTTTGGAATCGAGACCACAATCAAGAATTAGTGAAGATCAACAACACAGATGGAACATTATGCTAAGACACAACTTCTTTTTTTGTTTATATCTTAAGTAAACAGTATGGATACTTTAAGGTGTCAACCAAAATAATAGCATTTGTGCTTCAGTTGCTATATTTTTTATATATATATATAATCAGAGTAAGTAGAGTGTGTATGCATTTTGTATTCTGGCCAGTCTGTAGAAACAGAATTTAACAGCATATTCCAGTTTGCTCAGATTGTGTAATGGTTGGTAGGAGAATGTACAAGCAACACAATCATTCTGCCTTGGATTTATTTACCAGAATCTGTAGCATTCAAATATGAATTGAATCCTGGATGTAATCACTTGTCGCACATAGTGAAGCTTTGAGATTTTCCCAAGCAGCTGCAGTTAAATTACTAAACAGGATGAAGAAGAGTTGTAGGCCATTAGTAGGATCTGAGGTGTCTAACCAAGAGGATACACAGCAAATGCATTTCTGGTAAAAATGAACTGCTTTCATGAATGAATGCAAAACCTGATTGTTTTATCAGACACACATTCCCTCTTTCCACGCATGCAGAGGTTGTTCTAAGTATCAGCAGTTGTAAGCTTCTTGCTTTGTGTGGGTAGGGGGTAAATTCCCCTCCTCAGTGACACTTCAAAGTTCAGAACGAATCTCACAGTTCTAGAAGCTACAAGTCACAAAACTAGATTTTGGCCAATTGATGTACTTGCCTGAAAGTTTCTGAGGTTTGTGAGAACCACACTGCAAAACTTACTCTGCCTGGAAATGTATGACTCATACAGCCCTGTTCTGAAACTTTTTTCTTTCATGTTATAGACCGCTGTAACCATGACATTTTCATGTGTTCCTTATTTTAAATATATAGTCCAAAGTTAGTTTATTTATTTATTGTTTGTGTATTTATTGATATTTGATTTGTGGAAAATGTACATTCAGAGCCTGAATGATTAAAGTAACACATTTCAGAGCCTGAATGAGTAAAGTAACACATACATAGTTGACATTCAGATACCTAAGGTGGGCAGGTTAGCAGTTATTCTTGATGGAATTTTTAGCTTAATATTAAAAGCATTGGTTTCCATTTTATGATTAACTATAGTCAGCAGCCATATCTGTATACATGTGAAGGAATGAGAGAGGCCCAGCTCATCTGTGTGTGACATTTTTATTCATCACCTCATCAGTCCGTTTGATGTACTCCTTCTGTTACATGTCCATGGCCCTCTGATAAGCACTGAACTGGAAAAAAATGCGCCAATGCTTAAGTGAGACCATTTACTCAGCTTTGCATCAGCATAGCAACATAACTGTGTTCTCATCAGTTAGGAGTCTTGTTTTCTTTGTTTGCAGGAGAGATGGAAGGATTTTGCTCGTGCATGTGCTGAGTGCAAAAGAAGTTGGCAAGCTGACCCAGTGAGAGAAAATTTAGGATCATAAAAAGCAACCTACTTAAGACTGATCATGAAAAGTATAAAATGCACTATCCATGCACTATCTCACCCAGAATAAACTACTGGCCAACTCTCAGCATGGCTTTAGGCCAAACCAAAGCACCACCTCAGCCCTCCTATCCTTCTCTAACTCCATTAACCTCAACCAAAACATTAACAAACTTACCTCAGATCTCTTCCTAGATCTCTGTAATGCCTTTGATAAGGTCAACCACCAACTACTTATCCATACCCTGAAGAAACTGTCACTAAGTAACTGTAATCTACTAACTTGGAGCTTTTTCCCCGGGCCTCCGCTGAAAATGGACATGTATCCAGTCAGACCATCCCGATAAACAAATGTAAAATTATGTTGTTGTTTGTCTTTTTGGCTTTTCTTGGTTAGGGGTCACCACAGCGGAACTCCGGTCCGCTAATGATTGGCAGTAGATTTTTTTTATGGTGCCGAGTTGCCAGCCCGACTCCCAACCTTCAGCGAAGGCATGCCCATTCATGCATGTCATTTGGAGGCCACTCGACCGCGGGGAGGACATGCAGACTCCACACAAAAGGCACTCCAGCCGAGAATCGAACAGGAGAACCTCTTGCTGTGAGGCAACAATGCTACCGCTGTACCACCGCGGCTTAAACAAATGTAAAATAAATAAATAAAATAAATAAATGCAAATAAGATAAGATGACTGACATAGTGCTATCATTCTTTGGATTAAGGAGGGACTTTCAGGATTGTGGGAAGAAAAGTATTCTGTTGCATTTGGGCAGTAGCATACTCTTAATACCACCTGTGCTTCACCCCAGCATAGTGCACCGTCCTCCAGCATGTCTCTTAATACTACCTGTGCTTCACCCCTGCACAGTGCACTATCTTCCAGTGCCTCCCTCAATACCAGTTGTGCTTCACCCCAGCACAGTGCACTGTCCTCCGGTGCGTCTCTTAATACCAGCTGTGCTTCACCCCTGCACAGTGCACTGTCCTCCAGCATGCCTCTTAATACCAGCTATGCTTCACCCCTGCACAGTGCACTGTCCTCCAGTGCATCTCTTAATACCAGCTGTGCTTCACCCTGCTCAGTGCACTATCCTCCAGTGCATCTCTTAATACCAGCTGTGCTTCACCGCAGCATGGTGCACGGTCTTCCAGCAAGTCTCTTAATACCAGCTGCACTTCATTCCTTACCAAGTTTTCCTTCTCTTACAAATCCCATGCAGTACATCTATGTCTAACAGAAGGCCCATCTTAATTCTGCCACTGTCCTAACAGTTCAGACCTTTGGTTCAGTGTCATTGTTCATAGCTACGTGTCGCTACCCTTACCAGTTACCTGGTTGTTTCAGGCAGACAGATTAACAGAGTAAACAAGCAAATAGCAAGCAGTGCGGAAGTAAATCATTTGTCAGAGCAGTAAGACTCCATTATGGTCCATGAAAGTATTTGAAGAGCACACTCTACAGTGTCTTAAGTCCTTTGTTCCCACAGCAAAACTTTATCTGCTATTTGTGTATCAATGGTGCATATTCAGCAGTCACACTTGCCTTCTTTGATCTGTTTTTTTTTCTTTTTTTTTTGTTTTGGGGGGGGGGGGGGGTGTCCGTCTTTTTCTTCCTATTGCCTGTCAAGTGTCAACCATCAGTCCTTCAGTGTCCCAGATGGCCCATTTGTTTCCTCTTATGTGGAAAATAGTCGTAAGAGGCCAGCATCCTAGCAGCTGTCAGGGCTCTTTCTCTGCTATCCATTGACCTTTCATGGCAGCCTGAATGAACTGAAGTCTCGTAATGTGGGTCCTTTCTCTTCATAGCCACACATGTCCACTTTGTGTCTTTTACAGCATCTGCTCCCTGGTTAGTGGATGTTGCTTTATGATGCATGTGATAGGTCACCTGGCCTGTGTCCATTTTCAGCCTTGTAATAGACTGAGCTGTTGTACATTCTTTCAAAGAGTGGTGACAAAGCATTGTTTTCTCATTCCATCCTCTCATCTAGTACCCAGGTCAGTAATCTGTCCAGGCTCATCTAATTTTCAGTCAGGGCTTTATTCCTGTTTAGAGAGTGTATGATCTGTAGATCATATCCTTATTGTAGACCAAACCGTCAGGCTTTGAACCTCATAACACCCCTGAGTGGTTGTTAATTACACATTAGCAGACCCCCTGTCATGCATTATTGCTTGTGAATCACACAGACATATTCCTCCTTGGTTCTGTTTATTTTTCTTTTTCTTTTATAGTCTAGTGGTAGTATCTGTATGACTGGTAAAATTTGGCTAGGGCGTTGGAAAATCTCTCATGCTTCCTATCTAAATGGGTATTGGCAAGCTCCATTTGTGGGCTTGGGTGCTGCTATGACACAAGCTGCTGCAGAAGATGTTGTTTATTTAGATGGATGAACATATTTATAGGTTCATAGGTTCATACTAGGCTATCTGCCCTAGGGCATTTATAAGCCTAGCCAGAGTGTGTTTGGCTTTAATCACCCATTTTAAAATTAATTTTGCTATGCCCTTTTTCGAGGTTAGTATACTGTGCCTCTGTCTAACAGTGACACAGAAGTGATACCCGGGGTAAACCTACAATCCCCCATCCACTCATCAAGATTCTTCTTGAAGAGAGTCAATGAGGGACTCTGCCTAACCTGGACTGGGATTTTATTCCAGAGTGAAGGGAGCTTCTGGGTTATGAATCTGTCCCTCCATCATGTCCTATTTATTTCAGTGCTGAGGTTCGAGTCTCTCGAGCGCGTAGCTCGATGGGATTTGGATTTTCTGAGGTGCAGCATGTCCATTGATTCCGGGTTGGACATGGCTTTATACGTCAGGCACAGATCGCCTCTGAGCAGGCGGTATGCCACTGAGTAGAGCTGGAGTTTCTTTAACCGGGCAGCATATGGCATCTGTTTGAGCCCTTTGATCCTCTTGGTGAGGTACTTTTGGGGTCTTTCCAGTTGCTGCAGGTGTCTGGTAAGGTACATCCCAAAAGGGGCATTGTACTCAATTATGGGTCTGATGAGGGATGAGTAAAGAGGCACGATGACCTCCCCTTATCTAGATGTGAATCCCTTCATGATTAGGTGGGCTATATAAAATGTTTTTCTAACCACTTTGGCCACGTGGTTGTCAAATGAGAGATTGCTATCAACTTGGGTCCCCAGGTCCCTAATTACTTCTTCCATACTTAATGGATTACCACCTATGTGGTAATTTGTGGGCACTTTGTTTTTGCCAAAGTGGATGACTATACACTTTTTGGCGTTTAGCTTGAGGCCATGGCTGTGGCACCAGTTTTTTGTTTCTATGAGGCCCTTTTGGAGGATGCTTGTGTCGGCTGGAGAGTCGATAATAGCGCCCAGTTTGCAGTCATCTGCGAACTTGGTCAGCCACAGTCCTTCCGTGTTTGCCTGTACCTCCGAGAAATATATACCGAACAGGAGAGGTCCCAGGACTGAGCCTCGTGGAATGCCACTTGTAACTGGCTTGGAGTCTGACATGGCTCCAACAATTCTAACCATGTGGGTTCTGTCCTTGAGCCAGTTTGCAACCCATCTAGTGACATAGGGGTTTATATTTAAGCTGGTGAGCTTATCTATAATGCCCAAGTGGGGTATTGTATCGAAGGCTTTTGCGAGGTCCAGGTAGGCTGTGTGGACCACCTTCCCCTCATCAATGGCCTTGGTGACTGTTTCAAAGAAATCGACCAGGTTTAAGAGGCAGGATCTGCCCTTAACAAAGCCGAACTGGGTAGGATCCAGTGTCTGTAGGTCTCCAGTATCTTTTTTTTATGAGGTCCATGATGATCCTTTCCATAGCTTTGCAGACCAAGCTAGTCAGGCTTGTAGGGCGATAGTTTCCAGGATCCGTTGAGGCAACACCTTTGTGGAGAGGGACCACTGTTGCTGTACGCCACTCTTTGGGTACATATCCTGTGGTAAGGCTGAGATTGAACAGTAGTTTTATGTTTGGGTTTAGCTCTTCTTGGAGTTCATGTAGGACACAGCCCGGGACACCGTCTGGTCCCATTGATGCTGTGTTTTTTGCTTTGGAGAGGGCGGCTCTTACCTGAGCATCTGCGATGTCAGGGGCAGCACTCTGCTGGGATAGATATTTGCCCTTTTGGTGGGGAGGGGGGGGGAGTTTGCGCTGAACCTGTCAGCTAGGATGTTGGCAATGTCTGTGGGTTTGGTGTATTTTTTGTCATTTTGGACTAATTCTGAGCAAATCTGGGAATTCTCACCCAAGTTCCTAACATAACTAAAGAAAGCCTTGTGATTATCCTTAGTGTCCTGTCCAATTTTTCTCTAGAAGCTGGCCTTAGACGATTTTATAAGTGCCCGTGGTTTTTTGCTAACACTGATCAGAGATACCTTCCCTTTTTGGGATTTTGCTCTATCATGCAGTAGCTTCCTCCTTCTATTGTATAGTTTGTTTATGGCTGGGGTCCACCAGACAGGACGTCTGCCTTTGGAAGATTGGTTCTTGGTTTTATTTGGGATTGCATGATCCATGCATTCCTGAAGGTGTTCATAGAATGTGTTTATAAAGGATTCTGCGGTCTGGGCCGTATTTTCCACAGGCCCAGGGGCTTTGAAGGATTCCACCTCGGTTTTGAGGAGTGTGAAATTTGCTTTAGAGAAGTTTTTCACTGTGGTTTTCTGGGCAGGGGGTGGGGTCGGGATTTGAATATCCAGTGAGATTAGTTTATGGTCTGATCTTACCAGTGAGGGATACACTTCTGGTCTGGAGCATAGAGTCCCCATGTTGGTGATGATCAGGTCCAGTATGTTTTCCCCTCTTGTGGGAGTGGTAACAAGTTGTTCCATAGCATTTGAGTTTATAAATTCTAAGAACCTTTGAGCTAGAGTAATGCTCCCAGTCTATGTTTGGGTAGTTGAAGTCGCCCAATATAATGGTGTTTCATGAGACCTTCATATTTTCCAGTGTTCTCAGGAAGGCCGAGTGGGGTTCCTGGGTTTGGGAGGGTGGTCTGTAGCAGGCTATAAACTGGAAGGCAGTTTTACCCACTGTTAGTTGCACATGGATAGTCTCTGATGCTTCGTGCTGTGCCACCAACCTGGAGGTGTGGGTATCTTTGACGAATATTGATACTCCCCCTCCTTTTCTGGTTTGGTCCAAGTTTTGGGGCCGAAAAGCATGGTATGAGGAATAACCTGGTAGTGCTGGGGTGCTCTTGGTAGCCTTGAACCAGGTTTGTTACTGCACAGATATCGATGTTCTCCATGCTAAGGAGAGTTTCGAGTGCATGCATCTTGAGGTTTAGACTTCTGGCATTGAGTAGCATTACTCTTAGTTTCTTATCCCTTGTGATACCTATGGAGGTGGGTTTGTCTTTTGAGCCTTGCCTAAAAAAGGCACTATGGGGGTAGCAAGAGCCTTTGCCAATATCCGAAAGCCCAGGGGTGACAGGTGCAAGCCGTCCCTAGCGAAGCATCGTGGCTTGTCGAGCATGTCATCCCAGGCTGACAGGCATTGGATCCCCTTTGAATGACACCAATACTTAAGCCAGTTGTTGAAATTGATCATCTTGTCTTCATATGGTGACATCATTCTTGGTGAGGGTAAGATGCTACTCAAGGTCAGGGTCATACCGGCCTGAGCCACATGCTCAGAGAGCTCCTCTATGTCTCTTTTCATGTAGTCCAGGGAGGTACGTCTCAGGTCATTCACACCAGCATGGACAATGATTGAGTCATATTTGTACTTGCCTTGGAGTGACCTGAGTGCTTGTGTTATGTGGCGGATCCTAGCGCCCCGACAGGCAGCTCACCGTGACCTTCTCCTTGTTCAGCCTGGTGAGTGGGACGTCAGTGTGTCTGACGATAGAGTCACCTATTACAAGTGTATCAGGTGTGTTGTTTAGCCTTAAGGGATGTGACTGTTCAGCACACTGGCTTCGTGAGCTATGTGTTGCACGTGTTTTGTTTTGGGGTAGCGGTTGCTTGGGTGTCTGCTTTGGAGGTCTCTGCTGCTTAGGCAGATTTTTATTTAGAGCCTCCCGAGTATGTTTTTGTGTGTTTATGTGTTTGGTTTGCTGTCGTGGTAGGTCTATGTGAGACTGGAATTGTAGTGAGTGTGGTTTCCTTCTCCTCCTGACAGGTTTCGCCAGTACTGAGTTGAGAGAGCTTAGCCTCCAGTTTGGCTATATGGTTGCATCTCTCACATGTGTTGGAATTTGTTGGGAGGAGGCGAGGGTTGTCTGTGTACATGAGGCAGTTGTAACATTGCCTCAAGATTCCCAGATTCACCAGCTGGACCGGAGAGGAGATTGACAACTGACCTTTGGGCATGCTAGAATAGTATTGGGAATTCCTTTATAATTGAAAAAAAAAGGGCCAATGAGGAACAAGGTACTCAAGGGGAGTTTGTGAGGGTGTAGTGCTTTTAATTTTTTAGTGCTGACTTATATAATATCTTTAGTGAGCAAGTGCCAGGTAACTTAAATGCAATGTGTTACAGGTAACTTAAATGCAAAAATGACAAACAGTAACTTTCTTTCAAGTGAAACAAGGAAATAAGTACAGTAAACAATGCAGATGTCACTAGGGATCCACAGAAGCGCTGAAAAGCCGCGTTTTAGGTGGAATTAGCGTTTCAGGGAAATAACAAGCATGCAAACAAAGCTAGATTCAGCAGGCCTGGATCTAGTCTATGCTACAGCAAACAAGGTGTACCAATTCCAGTAAGAAACAGTTCAAATATGCAGGCACTATAAGCCTTTAACCAGAAATTCCCAGCTCAGAAGGGCAGAGTCCAGCCTCTCCTCCCACAAGAGTGCAGACCATGAACCTTCTTAATGTAAAATAACTGGCCTGAACCCCAAGTGCTTAAACCAGAACTAATACACTTTTAGAATAACAGACACTGAGCCCTCAATCAGCTGTTCCCAACTTGGAAGGATGTAAGCTACCTGTCCTGCCACCACAGTGCAGGCCACAAACCTTCCTAATGTAAAACAACTGGTCTGAGCCCAAGTGCTTAATCCAAAAGACTTAGAATGATAGCTACACTTTAATCAATTTACTACCAAGCAGTAATAAATACAATTGAGTACTTTAAAGAATGCCTGGATTAGTGCTCAAGTTATACAAACAAAGCTAGATTCAACAGGCCTGGATCTAGTCTATGCTACAGCAAACAAGGTGTACCATTTTAGTAAGAAACAGTTCAAATATGCAGGCACTATAAGCCTCTAACCAGAAATTCCCATCTCAGAAGGGCAGAGTGAAATCGCTTTGCTGACTTATAGGAAGTTGTGACCAAAGTCCCAATCTAGCTGCTCACAGATGAGTTGGTGGAGGATTTGGATCAAATACACAGACAGGATGTTGAGAAACTACAGTGGGGACTTAAACAATGTTCACATTGCACTAACTTTAATACAGTGGTGAGTGGCACACTGGTTGTAGTTGTTTGGCTGGAAGTTGGTGATGGATTGTACTTGGGAAGGTAGAATAATTTGCTGGAAGATGGATAATAAATTACCAAAGATGGCAGCATGCTGTAGTTTGAAAAGGGATATTTTTCTCTGCTGAGATGTTACCTGACTGTGGTTAGATCAGAGATGCAGTTCAGTGTGAGGTACCAGACGGAGAGATTATCCCTTATTATTCTCAACTGTTGGAACACATTAGCCATGTCTGTGGGTTTTAATATCAGTAGACAACTGGGGTACTGGAATTGGGGGGGGGGGGGGGGGGGGCAGTTGACAGACTGAAGTATTCAAGCATCATCAGGTTACCTATACTATTTAGAGAGATTTTCCTGCTCAGGTGTGTTACATATAACTTGTGTTTTAGCAGCCGATTCCTTTCTCCAGCAAGCAAACTTAACAAATGTATCCATATCTGCAGTGCAAAATCACAATCCCCCTAAAGCTGTTTTACTGCCTGGTCTGCAATGTAATATCCTTATGGGTGAAGTAATGTTTTCTTTGTTTTGCATTATCATCACTATGAAAGTGGAGACTTGTACAAGACCATAAACTTCCAGCAACAAAGACTTGGGCTTTGTTATCCTAAAACTGTCATTAGTGCGTTGGTGTAAATGTGTAGAGACCATATAGGAAACCTCACCATGGCATGGGTGCTCTAGTCAGCTATGAGAGGGAAGATTTGTGTCTTGGTAGGAACAATGTAATTAGCAAGGTGTTAATCATCTTCACCTTCCTGGCTGCCTAGATGATGGTCATCCTTGTCTGCTCCCTCGTCCATACTGCTGATAGCCAGAAAAGTGGAATGGATGTGCTCATGACCGGTAGTAAAGGCACAGAGGCAAAAAAAGCATACAAAAAATGAACTATTTAAAAAATGCCAGATATTCTATAAAGTCATGCATCATGGCTGCGAGCAGCAACATTTAAAAGTTTACAGTTTTGTAGTGAAAGTTTGTGAAACTAAGTGGGAACCATTAAAATTAATACAATCCAAGTACTAATGTGTGAGTATCAGAAATCAGTCAGAGATACCGGCAGAGTACCATGTTTTTGTTTCCATTTCTGAGTAACAGATGGATCATTTAAATTAGTGTATAAGGGAGGTTTTTACTGTAGTCTTTGGAAATTCCGTAGGCCATGTTTGGAAAACAAATACGCATGTCATCTTCAGGTTTGTTGAACAACAAATCACAGGCATCAGCACTGTGAGTTCGGCCACATTATGCTTAATCAGTATGACTACCACAATACGTCTGTCCAGAAAGTATGCCATAAGCCAAGTGAGATTATCTTAGTCAACAAAAAGAAGTCTGTCAACATTTGTGGAGCCTAATTTCTGTCTTTCAAATGTCCTGGAAATTTTTGTATGAAAAAAATGAAGGTTTCTTGCAAAGTTCAAAGCCTCTCCTAAACAAAAGATTTCAGCTCAAATTTTATATCCTTCTGAAGATGCAAGTTAACGGCTCATATATATATATATATATATATATATATATATATGGGTCCCCTACTATTTACCGAAACGCCGATTCGCCGACACGCGGAAGAGGAACGCGAAAGGACCGACAACGCAGTTGACCGACACGCTGGAATCCCGACAGCCGGAAGACCGACAAGGGGAATGTGTAAGCGACCTGGTAAGTATGCAGTGAGGGATTTAGGAGTAGGAGCGGACAGGTAAGTGTGCAATAGTGAGGGATGTAGGGTTAGGGTGTGTGATAGGTGAGTGCGGTAGTGTCGGAGCTTGGGGTTAGTGGGTAAGTGAGTTAGGTTAGGGTGCAGGTAGGAGAGTGTGCAGTGTCGAGCTTGGGGTTAGGGTGGGTAAGTGAGTTAGGGTTAGGTGCAGGTAGGGAGAGTGTGGTAGTGTCGGAGCTTGGGGTTAGGGGTGGGTAAGGAGTTAGGGTTAGTGCAGGTAGGGAGAGTGTGTAGTGTCGGAGCTTGGGGTTAGGGGTGGGTAAGTGAGTTAGGGTTAGGGTGCAGGTAGGGAGTGTGTGCGGTAGTGTCGGACCTTAGGGTTAGGGTTTGGGTTAGGGCTAGTGGATATGTCCTGTAGTGTACTGTGTTGTTTACGTGTAGTGTGTCGGTGTTATGGTGTTCGGTGTTTTGCGTTGTCGGTACTTTTTGTTGTCGGTCGTTTGGTGTCGGTGATTTATGTGTCGGCGTTTGGCTTCAAATAGTAGGGGACCCATATATATATATATATATATATATATATATATATATATATATACACATATATACACACACACACACATATATACACACACACACACACACACACACACACACACACACACACACATATACAGCACAGAATGTTTGACATATTTAGCTCTGATATTTTGAATCATGACACTTTGTTGTAGTTTGTGAGAATATTGGAGGAACAGCATCAGTACCACAGGTAATGCAAAGACCTTCAAGTCAATGAAAGATGCATCACTAACCATTGATACTTGCTCCCTAAAATGTCAGCGGTAGACGTGGATGTCGTACAGCACTGAAACCGTTTTATAATTTGTATCTGAAGTGATATGTAAAATTCTTACAGCCACATTTGCCATTTATCTGCATCACTCTGAACCATTAGTGAAACATGGAAGTTTAGATAAGTTTCATATTTAAAATATGCCAGAAACAAACATCCAGAAAGGAACTGCTGCAAGCCATTTGAAAGCTTAAGGTTGTTTGAGCACCACTGTTTTTGATGCCATATGTCCAGCTAGCTTCTAAGAGTTTTAGGATGCAAAAAAATGAAACTGTATAGAAAAAAAAATTGCAGTATATTATACTTGTAACTCTGCATCTGTGTTGTCTTTCACCCTTCCTCAACTGATGGGTTTCTGATCTGACCTCTGCCACTTGATCAACATTAGGCTCTGTAGCTAAAGCTCCTCCCCTTATCCATGATCCCGCATATACTCCTGAAATACCACAGATCTAGTTTGCACTTTCTTTAGTTAATCCCAATGGAAAATGGGAAAACTATCAGTAGTAATCTTTGAGTTAAAGATGACAAAGTGGGAAGGTGGAGAACTGTAAGAATCAGAGGAGAACTCTGGAGCAAACAGAGCAGAAACTAATCAGGCATATCCCTCAGGTCAAAACCATGATCTAGACAAAAAAGGGAAGGGGGAATGGTGGGTGAAAAGTTGGGGATGAATGAAAACAGGCAACAGAGATGTAGAGTTATAGCGAGTACATAACTATAATATCTGTTTCACAACTGATGGGACAGATTCCCCAGCTAGAGTAACCTTGGGTGGTCCTCATGGAAGGGTATTCCAGAGTACCATGGAGCCAAAATTTGCCCTATTTCTTGATAATGTATCCAGTTTGTAATGAGCTATAAAGGTATGAGTACTGGACTATGTAGCAGCTACACAGATGTCATCTGTAGATGCTTTACACCAAAAAGCGGATGATGTGGCCATAGACCTGGTGGAATGTGTTTTATGATGTTTTTGGTAATGACTGCCTTTGTTCCTGTAAATAAATGTAATGCAATCAATGAACAGTCTGGCTAGACTCACTTGTGTCACTGCTGTACCTAATTTGGCTTTGGAAAAGGATACCTAACAGTTCTGATTTCCTCAGTTCTATGTATGTAAAGTCTGAGCTGTCTGTGAACATCCAATAAATGAAACGTATTCTCCCGTATTGGAAAACTTAGAAAAGAATACTGGTAGATTAATTGACTGGTTGAGGTTAGTTCCTGACTCTTCCTTTCTACCTAAAGTATTTATCTAAAGTGATGCTCTGTCCTTGTGAAAAATCAGGTAAGGTGGCTGAGAAAAAAAGGGCTTGGAGTTCAGCTACCCATCTAGCTGAGGTAATGGCAACTAGAAAAACAGTTTTCCAGGACAAAATTTTCAACTCTGTCCTTGCTGATGGCTCAAAGTGAGACCGAGTAAGGGCATGAATAATTAGCATAAGGTCCCATGGAGAGGTAGGGTCCTTAATTGGGGGCCAAAGTAGCAAGACACCCTTAAGGAAAGCTTTACACAATTTTAAGGAAGCTAGAGATGAATAATCCATGCCTAGGAGAAAATTTGAGATAACAGCCAGTTGTACCTTGGCAGTGGAATAATTAACTCCATCCTTGAAAATGGAGGCTAGGAAATGAAGAATATCTGGAATCAGTGCAGAAAAGGAATCTAAATGTCTCTGATGGGCCCAAATCGGAAATCATTTCCTTTTACATTTGCAGATTTTCCTTGTGGAGGCTTTTTGGAATGATATTAGAATGTGGTTAATAGGAGAAGAAAGCTGGAACTTCTAGCCATCACTGGAAGTGGAGAAACCATGTGGTCAGTTTGAGAGATGGTATGTCCTGGTGGGGCAACCCAGGCAGGTGAGACAAAAGGTCTTGAATAGGATCCAGCACACTGGAAGCATGAGCTATGTGAAGCCATAGGAAGGGGAACCACACTTGATGAGACCAGAATAGGGCAATGAGGATAACCTTCCTCTTCCAGTGAAACACTTTAGGGTGACAGGAGTGGGGAGGAAAGGCATATAATAAACTGCAGGGCCAGTCATGAACTAGAGATGCTCCTAGTGACTCCCCCGCTGTCCACTGTTTAGCATGCCAAGAGGACCAGGTCTATGGAGGCTGTCATAGAACCCAGTAGTCCTAGAATTAATTTGATGTTCATCGTGTTACACTGCTGCAGTCATCACACTTGGGTTATCTTGTCGTCCGGCTGTCCCGCAGTTGGCCTGAATTCCAAAGTCTTGGTCCGGCGTCAGTTGCTGTCGCTTCTTCCCTGACGTCAGTGCGCCAGGGGGTATATATGATGCATCCGATGCCATTTTCTTCAGTCTTTCTTGCCGCGCGGTGCCCGAAGCAGAAGCAGTTCGCAAGTGCCGGTCGAATTTCAGATCCGAAGTCTTCAGTAAAGCTAAGTACCCCGTTGGGGAAACTTTTCTTGCATCAGACCAATGTCAGAAAAAGTTAACAGTTGTATTTCTTGTGGGAAGCAAATACCTCATAAGGATTTTCATTCTTACTGTACACCTTGCCTTGGCCCAGACTACAACATCACTGGTTGTTGCTTTTGTGCTAGGTTCAATAAGCGTACTATAAAAAGACGCTTTGATTTCGCACGACACTACTTCGGAGTAACCGACTACCGGTGTGCACAAAAAACGCAAGGATAAGGACAGGCAGCCTGGACCCAAGCCAGACTCCGAGGCCTCGGCTGGGTCGGTCTCCGGTTCACCGG
>NC_056728.1:251365594-251588094 GCF_019279795.1 Protopterus annectens | reverse complement strand
GACAGATTTGGTTCCCCTTCCTGTAGCCTCATTTAATTCATCAATCCTAGATTCTGGACTCAACTCCAGATCTGCTTTGTCACCTGACAGACATGATACATCCGGACCTCCCCCTATCTCAAGCTGACAGCTTGGTTTCTCCTTTTCAAGTAATAGCCAGGCAACCTATGCTCTCGTCACATGTTTGCCAGATTTTTTTCTTCCCTTAAACCATCTACAAATAAACTTTGTTAGTAAATGGAAAAGATTTGTACACTTGTCGTTTCAGAATCATGTGGAACCATTTTCTGCCCTGATTCATAGCATTCTTGAATTCTTGATGCTACTTTTTAATCAAGGAGCCAGTTCTTCATCAGTTAAAGTTCAGTTGGCAGCAATTTCTAATTTCCATATTGGATTTGGCAGATGTTCTTCATGTTTCACTGTTGCAGTCATCACATTTGGGTTATCCCTGCCAGGGTAGCCCTCAGCCAGCCCGAATACCAGAGACTTAGTATATCTGCGTTGGCTGCTGTCGCTTCAGGATGAACGTCAGGTCGTCAGTAGTATAAAGTAAGGCAGCCGATGGCATTACATCAGTCTTTCTTGCCATGTAGCTCGAAGCAGAAGCAGTTCGCACGAGTGCCAGTCGGCCGCTACCTTACTTTTTGTCTACCGAATTGAAATCTTCCAAAGCTAAGTACATCATTGGGGATCCTTTTTTCTTTCACTAACCGATGTCAGAAAAAGTTGATAATTGTCTCGCCTGTGGAAAGCAAATACCACACACAGACTTCCATTCTTATTGCGTCACTTGTTTAGGCCCAGACCACGACATCCCCTGTTGTCGCTTCTGTGCTTTGTTCAATGCCAGAACTGTCCATCGTCTGGCCCTTATTGTAGCCAGATATTTTCGCTTACAGTTCTCTAATTCTGATATGGCTTCAGTAAGCCATCCGACAGCTGATCTACAGAAGAAGCATAAAGATAAAGACAGAGACAGACCGCACAGCTCCAAACCTACCGATGACTCTTCCATTAAGCTAGTTGTCAGTTCTCCGGTCCTCAGTGAGGTTCTTTCGCAGCCCCTGATGCCCGCTTCTGTGGATTCGCAGGCCGCTACCAAGACCCTTTCGCAGTCTAGTGTGCTGCAGAACTCTTCTTCAACTAAGGAACCTGCAGTTGTCTCTCCCTTGGATGGGTCTGGAGCCGCTGAGCAGGCACCAGTTTTCCGAGGAGGTCCTTCGCACTACCGATTCTCAACACAAACCAACGTCTTCTTTCATAGTTCTATCAAAAACGACCGAGTTTCTAAGGTCCATGGTACGAACCACACCCAAGAAACTGACCCACTCTCAGGCACCTGCTTTCTTGCCTCAGTTTCAGATGCTTATAGTGGCGGAAGACCTTATCATGCTGATCAGAGGAAGTCAAGCTACTCCCTCCAAAAGGAAAAGAGATCTGTCACCTGTATTGTTGTCTGAACAAAAGTCAGATGAATCTGATGCATCAGAATATGAGGACATGCAACCCCTCTCTACTTATGAGGATTCTGATGCAGAGGATTCCATTCCTTCAGCCTCTTCCCCCAGAGGATTTCTCTATTTGGGAAACCCTGCATACCTTAAGGGAGCATTTCCAGTGGGAGAGTCAAGACTACCCTCAGTCTAAAAAGAGACTCGGGGATTTCCTAGATCTTACACAGCACAGACCCTTGGCCATTCCCTCAGTCCTGGATGTTGTTAAGAATCTTTTCCTGGAATCCAGCTTTACTCCTGACATTCTCCCCTCCTGCACCCAGAAAAACAGACAAGGTACTGTAGTGTTCCTGACTCACACAAATTTCTTTTTAAAAATCCTACTGTTGACCTTGCGGTAATTTCTCAAGGGCCCAAAGAAATTAAAGCAACCTCTGCTAAGAATCCCACCCCTTCAGATAGGGATTCCCGAGCACTGGACAGATGGGGTACAAAAGTATACACCTCAGCTACTCTTGCTGTCAGGGCACTAAATTATCAATTCCATATGCTGAAATTTCAGCAACATATACTGGAACTCCTTAAATAAAAAATGCCTTCCTTTCCTGCTTGGGCAGTACCAAAAGAATTACAAGAGTTAATGCATTCTGCAAGTTAAGTAACTAAACACACATTGCACTGTTTTATTGATGCCCTAGAAGCTTCTTCCAGGGCAGCAGTCACTGGATCTGTCATTAGAAGGCATGCATGGCTTAAGGAACAGCCCCTGCCAGACCATGTCCTATCTAAATTGTTGGATGCCCCCTTGCACAAAGATAACTTATTTGGCACTAAGTTAGAAGAGGTCTGTAAAAAGATGGAATAAAAAGCGAAATCTATGCAAACAGTTAAGGATTTCATGCAGGTCCAGCCACCTAGGTTCAGCAGGCATTGTCCCACCAAACATTGGTCCTTTCCTGCTCCCAGTAAGCCAGTCCAGCCTAGGCCCTGGGGATCCAGTCCCTCCAGACAGCAGCCACAGGGAATGCAGAGCTCTAATCAGAGGACTACCTCCACTTCAAAACCAGGGAGTTCTAGGCCACTCCCTTATGGTAAGAACTCACAATGACTCACCTCCCCCACCCCCTACCTCTGCCCACTTTCTCTTACCCCTAGGAGGAATACTCTCCTTTCACGCAAGCACGTGGGCCACCATTACCAACGACCACTAGGTTCTGAACATAGTGTCTCAGGGATACACATTTTCCTTCCACACCCTTCCAACGCCAAAAGGGTTCCCAGCTCTACCACCAAACCAGTGGGTAGAGCCTCAAAAGCAAATCCTTTCCCTGCTCTCTATGAGGGCAGTAGAGCATATTCCTGCATAACAGATAGGCCAAGGTTTCTACTCAAGACTTTTTGTGGTGCCCAGAAAAGAGGGCACCTGGCCCCCCATCCTCAATCCATCCATTCTACACACCTTCCTGGTGATCCCAAAATTCCAAATGCTCACCCTCCAGCAGCTGCTACCCATGCTCTCCATGGACACTTGGCTAGCCACCCTAGATATAAGAGGCCTACCTCCACATTCCTGTCATGGAATCATGCAGGAAATATCTCCGTTTCAGGACAGGATCTCAACACTTTCAGTTCTCTGCACTTCCCTTTGGCTTATCTACTGCTCCCAGAGTTTTCACAAAATGTCTGGCTGTGGCCATTGCCTTTTGCAGACAAAGAAATAGTCAGATTTACCCATACTTAGACGACTGCCTTATTCAGGCAGACAGCCAGGAAAAGCTACTCAAACACCTGGCCTTTGTAAAGACCCTTCTAATCTCCATAGGGTACACAACCAACAAAAAGAAATCCAAACAGGTGCCCACCCAAAGGATTATCTTCCTTGGAGCAAGCCTGGACACAGCATCCCAGATGGCATACCTTACACCAGACAAACAAATTTTTCTGAAAACCTATTTTTCTCATCTAGCCACTAGGCCCCAGCTATCTGCAAGGAAGATCCTGCAAGCTCTAGGGTTCATGGCATCTTGCATACTACACCAGACTGCATATGAGGAAACTTCAGTGGTACCTAAAAAGCCTTTGGTGTCAACAGTCTCAAGACCTGGAAACTCTTCTACCTGTAATTCCTTGCCTCAGAAAAAGATTTCCTTTGGTGGGCAACAGCATGCTCCCACAACAAGGGACTGCCTTTCTCACCACCCCCCACCGCCCAGACCCTCACCACAGATGCATCAGACTGTGCTTGGGGTGCACACCTGGACGGTAGGTGCATACAGGGCCAATGGACCCCACAGCAAATCCCCGTGCATATCAATCAAAAAGAGATATGATGGCTGTGCAGTACGCCTTGATAGTCTTCAAGCCCCTTCTCTCTCCAGGGGCTCTCCTGATCAAAACAGACAACACCACTGTGATGTGATATATTAACAAGCAGGGAGGGACTCACTCCTACCCTCTATGCAGGCTGCCCATGACCCTTTGGCACACAGCCTCTGCCATGCAACTACACCTGTTAGCACAATTCCTACCAGGCTCTCTCAACTCTCTGGCAGACCAGTTAAGCAGAAATCTTCTGGACCCACATGAATGGCAGCTCAACAGAAGAACCTTCACCCTAATAACTCAGAAATGGGGCACACCGAAGGTCAACCTCTTTGCTTCCCACACCAACCATCAGCTCAGCAGATTCTGCACCACGGAGCATCACTGCATGGCTTGGAAAGTGGATGACCTATCCTTCCCCTGGGTCAATCTATCAGTCTGTGCCTTTCCTCCACTACCTCTCATCCCCTCAGCACTGCTCAAAATAAAGGAGGATAAACCAGGGACCATTGTTATAGCTCCAGACTGGCCCTGGCAGCACTGGTACCCCTTGCTGCGCAGCCTGTCCCCACTTTCCCCAATGACATATATTCCTCAGATTCCAAACCTCCTGACCTAGAGGGAAGGGGGAATTCATGCATCCCCAGTTGCAAGCACTCAGTTTGGCAGCTTGGCTTATTCCCTAAACCCCAACCAGTCTGCCAACCTCAGTAAGCAGGTTCTAGATGTTATCCATGAGGCCAGATGCCCTAGCACCAGAAAGTCTTATGCTGACAAATGGAAAACGTTCTGCACCTGGATCCAGGCTAAGGGAGCCAAAGTGGCACAGCCCTCCCTCCCTCTCATCCTGGATTACTTAGCTGACCTACTACACAGTGGCCTCTCTTTCTCCTCTATAAAAATTCATGCCTCTGTTATTTCTGCTCATTTTCCCACTGAGCAGCCCTTTTTCTCACACCCTTTCCCTCACACCCTTTCCTCAAGCAGTTCCTAAGAGGGGCTAGCAACTCGAGGCCACCCAGAAGGGCACCAACTCCAGCTTGGGACCTTAACTTTGTATTGGAAAAACTCACCCTGCCCCCTTTCAAACCAGCTTCTTCTGCAGAGCTAAAATTTCTCTCCTGGAAGACAGCATTTCTTCTGACCATCACTTCAGCCAGAAGAGTCTCTGAGCTGCAAGTGCTCATGGCTGTGGAACCCTTCATCATCTTCCATGCTGACAGGGTATCCATCAGAACTAACCCATCATTCATGCCCAAGGTGGTGTCCATTCATTTGCCCACCTTTCTTCCTCATCCACAGAACAAGGGGGAAAGGATTCTGCACTCTCTGGATGTACACAGACAGCTCAGATTCTATCTGGAAAGGACTAAATCCTTCAGAAAGTCCGATCAATTGCTGGTTAGCTTTGCTACAGGGGCAGAAGGCAAAGCCATCTCCAAATCAACCATCTCCAAATGGATAGCACACTACATCCGTTTCTGCTACAAACAACATGGAAAGCCTCCCCCAGGGAGTCAGGATACACTCCACCAGAGCAGCCTCCACCTCCACAGCTTTCCTCAGAGGAGTCCCCACCAGGGACATCCTAGAGGTTGCCACCTGGACATATGTTCACACTTCTACCAAGCATTACCACCTGCCTCTCTTTTCCACATCCAGGGCAAGGTTTGCCTCTGCAGTCTTGCAAGGCATTGTAGCCAGCCCCTAGTTTCCTTGACTGCTTCCACCCATTTCCTTAGCTTTGGGAATCAACCCAAATGTGATGGCATAGTACAGTTGTGTACGCTTACCATAAATGTAGATGTTCAAGTGTATTCACTGTTGCAGTCCTGGTTTCCCTCCCTCCATCCCCCTTTCTTCTCTTTCCTTACAAGGGACATATTGGTATTTATTTTCCACTGGTGGGGTTCTGCCACCAGAACCTAGTTCTTACTTGGGGGCTGTTGACAGGGTAGGACAAGAAAAACTGATGTAATGGCGTCTGCTGCCTTATTTTATACTACTGATGACCTGAAGTCAGTCCTTAAGTGACAACAACCGACGCAGAAATACTAATTCTCTGATATTCGGGCCGGCCGAGGGCTACCCTGGCAGGGATAACCCAAATGTGATGACTGCAACAGTGAATACACTCGAACATTTACATTTATGGTAAGTGTACACAACTGTATTTTCCTCACTCTCTTCTCATAAACTTTGTAAAACCTTTTTACGAGGCACACTTCTGTTAAGACATCCATTTCAAAATCCTACTCCTCCATGGGATCTAAATCTGGTACTGCAAACTTTGGTCCATCCACCCTTTGATACTGCATATGAGTGTGGTCGTAAATTTCTCTTTTGGAAAACTTTGTTTTTGGTGGCCATTACTTCTGCCAGATGAGGTTCTGAAATTCAAGGCTTATCTGTGAAGCTCCCATTTCTAATTTTTCATTAAGATAGGTACATTATAAATGAATGCATCTTTTTTTTTCCCAAAATAGTATCAGGGTCTAATATTAACCAGTCCATGAAGTTACCAGTTTTCTTTCCAAATTTTTCAAACAAGGGCAAATAGTTATTACATTTATTGGATGTTCATAGGCAACTCTGTTTCTATTTACACAGAACAAAGGACATCAGAAGTGTACAGATCAGTTGTTTGTTTCATTTGATATGAAACTCGGTAAACCAGTGTCCAAGGTCACTCTAGTCAGATGGCTTACTAGCTGTATTTCTTTTGTTTACAACAAATTGGATATCCCTTTACCAAAGCATATACACACTCATTCAACCAGGTCCATAGAAACTTCCTCAGATGTTCTTCGTGTTTCACTGTTGCAGTCATTACATTTGGGTTATCTGCTTGCAGTAACCCTCAGTCTCCTGATTAACAAAGTCTTGGGTCATGCGTCGGTTGCTGTCCCTTCTTCCATGACCTCAGGTCATCAGGGGTATAAAACATGCAGCTGATGTCATTACACCAGTCTTTCTTGCCGTGCGGTGCCCGAAGCAGAAGCAGTTCGCAAATGCCGGTCGGCCAACTCCTGAAATTTTCATTTTCGAGTTTCAGAACCGAAGTCTTCAACTAAAGCTAAGTACCCCGTTGGGGAAACTTTTTCTTGCTCCTTACCGATGTCAGTAAAAGTTAATAATTGCATTACTTGTGGAAAGCAAATACCTCATAAAGATTTTCATTCGTACTGTATTTATTGCCTAGGCCATGACCACGACGTATCTTGCTGTTGGTTTTGTGCTTTATTTAATCAGCGCACTATCCGTCGTCTGTATGTTTTTGTCTCTAAATATTTCGGTTCTCGGTTTAGTTATCCAGAAATGTTGTCTGTTAGCCATCCGACTACTGGGATTTCGAAAAAACACAAAGATAAAGACGAGACAGGCCGCCGAGGTCCAAAACTGCAGACGACGCTTCTCCTAAGCCAGTTGCCAGTTCGCAGGTACTCAGTAAGGTGCTTTCGCAGCCCCTGATACTCGTACTTCTGATTTGCAGGCCTTTACTGAGACCCATTCGGAGTCCCATATGCCGCGAGATGCTTCAACTATGGAACCCGCAGATGTCTCTACCTTGGATGGGTCCGGAGCCGCTGTGCAGGCACCGGCTTCTGAGGGTGTATTCAGGCCTACGGACTTGCATATTAAACCGACGCCTCTTTCTTCATTTAGGCCTAAACTTTAAACCATGCCTAAAAAAAACGACGCCCAGGCCGCATGCTCAGGCCTCTATGCCTAAAAAACAAATGATAAGAATGGCTGAAGATCTTACAACTCTAATCAAGGGAAGCCAACCTCCCCCTTCTAAGAGACTTAGGACTGAAGTTGTTTATGAATCTTCTGACCAGGATTCTTATTTTTCTGATTCTTCTGATGATCTGGATTTGCCCTTATCTACTTATGAGGATTCTGATGCAGAGGACTCTATTCCCTCTGCTTCCCCTCCAGAGGATTTTTCTTTTGGTGAAACCTTACATACTCTAAGGGAGCATTTCCACTGGGAAAGCCAGGATTTTTCTGATTCAAAAAAGAGGCTTAGGGATTTCTTACTCCTGCCTCAGCATAGGCCTTTAGCTATTCCGCCTGCACTAGACATTGTTTATGATGCTTTTTTAGAATCTAGTTTGGCACTTGATTCTTTGCCTCCTGCTCCCAGGAAACCTGACCGATATTACAGGGTTCCTGATTCACACAAGTTCCTTTTTAAAAATCCTATTGCATATCCAGAGACTATTTCACAGGGACCCAAGGGCATTAAGGCTTCTACTGCTAAAAATCCTACCCCTTCTGATAGAGACTCCAGGGCACTGGATAGATGGAGTAAGAAGGTTTACACTTCTGCAGCCTTGGCCATTAGGGCTTTAAACTGCCAGTTTCATATGTTAAAGCATCAGCAACATGTTGTTGGATTGCTTAAACAAAAAATGATGTTGATTCCTGACTGTGCGGAAAATAAAGAATTACAGGATTTAATGCTTTCTGCTGAACAGGTTGGAAAACATACTTTGCAATGTGGATTTGATTCATTAGAGGCCTCTTGCAGGGCTGCTGTTACTGAGTCTGTGCTCAGAAGGCATGCTTGGCTTAAGGAGCAATCTTTGCCTGATCATGTTAAAGCTAAATTGTTGGATGCTCCCTTAAATCAGGACCGCCTGTTTGGCAACAAGACTGAGGAAGTTCTTAAAAAGATGGAAGATAAAGCTAAATCTATGCAAACTGTTAAAGATTTCTTACAAGTTCAGCCTCCTAGATTTAGTTGGCAATGACCCTCTAAGAATTGGCCCTTTCCAGCCCCTTTCAGGTCTTCTCAAGCCAAACCCAGACACAGCAGAAACCCCAGGTTTCAGTCCCAGGGGAGACACAAGACTAAGCAGGGGAGGGGGGGGTTCTGCACCCAAATCAGGGAGTAGTAAGACTCCCCCCTATGGAAAAGTCGCAATGACTTGCTTTTAAAACTTCCAAGCACTTCCCAACTGAATGCTCCTTTAGGCAGAAAGATTGGTCTGCAGGCCAAAAACTGGGAACTCATTACCCCAGGACAAATGGGCTTTAAATATAGTGTCCCAAGGATACAGATTTAACTTCCACACCTTACCAACACCAAGCGGGTGGCCAGATCTACCCCCAAATCAATGGGCAGAGGCCCAAAATCAAGTACTCTCTCTTAAGCATTGGGGCTATTCAGTTGGTACCAGAAGAGGAAAAGGGACAAGGTTTCTATTCAAGACTTTTTCTGGTACCCAGAAAAGGCAATACATGGCATCCTATCCTGGACCTTTCTATTTTAAATACCTTTCTGGTGATTCCAAAAATCAAGATGCTGACTCTTCACCAGCTGCTTCCTATGCTAGGCAAAGATGCATGGTTGGCAACACTAGACTTAAAAGAAGCATACCTGCACATCCCTATCAGGGAGTCTTGCAGAAGATACCTACGCTTCAAAGCAGGTGACATGCACTATCAGTTCTCTGCACTGCCCTTTGGCTTATCTACTGTGCCCAGGGTATTCACAAAGCGCCTAACTCCAGTCATTGCATTCTGCAGGCAAGGAATTATTCAAATATATCCATACCTGGACGATTGTCTAATTCAGGCAGAAAGCCAGGACATACTTTTGAATCATCTGGCCTTTGTTCAAAGGGTACTGACTTGTATGGGGTACACCATAAACGAAAAGAAATCACACCTGGTATCCTGTCAACAAATTATATTCCTGGGAGCAAGCTTGAATACAACTTCCCAGATGGCTTTCCTCATGCCAGAGAAACGGACTCATTTGACAACCTACTTCAAACAAGTGGCCACAAAAACCCAGTTATCTGCAAGGCAAATACTGCAGGCCTTGGGGTTCATGGCCTCCTGCATTCTTCTAATTCCATATGCAAGGCTGCATATGAGGAAACTGCAATGGTATCTCAAAAGCCTATGGTGTCAACATTCACATGATCTAGAAGCTGTGATTCCTATCATACCTTGTCTCTACGCCTAGAGTTCCTTTGGTGGGCAGAGGCCTGCCACCAAAACAAGGGACTACCATTCACACTACCCCTGCCGCTCAAACCTTAACAGACGCATCATACTATGCATGGGGGGCTCACCTGGCAGAGAAGTGCATTCAGGGCAAATGGAACCCAAGTCAAATATCCCTACACATCAAAAGGAAATTTTAACTGTACAGAATGTTCTGACAGCATTCAAGGACCACATTCTTCCAGGACAACTAGTGGTATAGACGGACAACACCACGGTCATGTGGTACATAAACAAGCAGGGGGGGTACACACTCTTAACCCCTCTGCAGACTAGCCATGGCATTGTGGAACACAGCCTTGAGCTACCAAGTGGATCTACAAGCTCAATTCCTGCCAGAAAAACTAAATACACTGGCAGATGGACTAAGCAGAAACCTCATGGACCCACACGAGTGGAAACTGGAACCAAGGATTTTCAACATGTTGACAAGCAAATGGGGGATCCCAGATGTAGACCTGTTTGCCTCCCCCCCAGAACCATCAACTGGACAAATTTTGCACAAAGATTCCCCACAAGCTAGCTTGGAAAGTGGATGCTCTATCCTTCAGCTCGAAAAACCTATCAGTTTATGCCTTTCCTCCTCTGCTCTCCAAGGTACTACTAAAGATCAAACAGGACAAGACAAGGATGATTTTAATTGCACCAGACTGGCCACGCCAACACTGGTACCCCCTCCTGCGCAGTGTGTCACACTTGGCCCCATGGCACCTGCCTCAGACTTCTTCCCTGTTGTCTCAGCAGGAGAACCAGATACTGCACCCTCAGCTGCAAACCCTGAACCTAGCAGCCTGGCTAATTACCTAATCTCTCCTTTACCACCCCTCATTAAATCAGTGATGGATATTATTTTAGAGGCTAGGAGGCCTAGTACTAAAAAATCTTATGCTGCAAAATGGAAAAGATTTTGTATCTGGAACCAATCTCAAGAGATGAGTGCAGCAGTGCACAATTTACCTCAGATTCTACAATATTTGACTGAGATGCTTCATAAGGGCTTGTCCTTTTCCTCTCATCAAAATTCATGCCTCAGCCATTTCAGCTCATTATAGCACAGAGCCTCCCCTCTTCTTTCACCCACTGCTCAAGCAGTTCCTCAGAGGGGCCAAAAATGTAAAGCCACCTAGAAGAGCTCCAACTCCAGCCTGGGACCTTAACTTTGTCTTGGAGAAACTCACTCTTCCTCCTTTCAAGCCAGCTGCTTCTGCAGGTTTAAAATTCCTTTCCTGGAAAACAGCTTTCCTTTTAGCAATCACTTCTGCAAGAAGGGTATCCGAGTTACAGGCCCTTATGGCAGTGGAGCCTTTCATCATCTTTCATGCGGACAGGGTGTCCCTCATAACCAATCCCTCCTTCATGCCCAAGGTGGTATCCAGTGTGGCTCTTAATCAGTCCATTCATTTGCCTACCGTCTTTCCTAACCCACAGAACAAAGGGGAATGGATACTGCACTCCTTAGATGTGCACAGACAACTGAGATTCTACTTGGGCAGGACTAAACCTCAAAGGAAACCTGAACAACTGATGGTGGCGTTTGCTGCAGGGACAAGAGGGGAAAGCTGTTTCAAAGCCAGCCATTTCAAAATGTATAGGCCACTGCATTAATTTCTGCTATAAGCACCATGGAAAACCTATCCCACAGGGCATCATCAGACCCCATTCAACCAGGGCTGCATCTACCTCTACAGCCTTTCTCAGGGGCGTCCCTACAAGGGACATCCTAGAAGCTGCTACCTGGAGTTCTGTACATACTTCCACTTAGCATTATCATTTTTCCAATTTTCTCTAAATCCAGAGCAGGTTTTGCCACTGCAATCTTGCAGGGCCTTATAGCTGGTCCTAATTCTAGTTAAATTCCTCCTCCCAACATTAGCTTTGGGAATCTACCCAAATGTAATGACTGCAACAGTGAAACATGAAGAACATAGTACAGTTGTGTACACTTACCATAAATGTAGATGTTGGAGTGTATTCACTGTTGCAGTCCTGGTTACCCTCCCTCCAGCCCCCTTTCTTTTGGCTGTACCTCTACTTTCACTTACTATGCTCAAAAAGCTTTTTGGTGTATTTGCTTTTTTGTTGGAGGTATATCCTTGTATTATAGATTTAATTGCTTCCCATTGGGGGGGCACCTGACATCTGGGGGCAAGAAAAACTGATGTAATGGCATCGGCTGCATGTTTTTATACCCCTGACAACCTGACGTCATGGAAGTAGGGACAGCAACCGACGCAGGACCCAAGACTTTGTTAATCAGGCCGACTGAGGGCTACTGCAAGCAGATAACCCAAATGTAATGACTGCAACAGTGAATACACTCAAACATATACATTTATGGTAAGTGTACACAACTGTACTTTTTTCATTCACGAGCTTCCATGGATGAAATATGTGCAGCAGCATCTTGGGCTCCCCCCATACCTTTATTTCTCATTTCACATTGGATTTGGTGTCCAGAGGTAGAGCATCATTTGGCTTAGTGGTGCTTAGGAATATCCTTTCTTGAGTCCACCCTGGGATTTAGATAGCTGGGGACTCGGTCCCGTCAGCTGAGGACAGAGTGAAAATTGACATCATCAGATAAAGAAGTTATGTACTCACCGTAATGTTCCTTCTGTGTTGTCTATTTTCATTTTTCCTCAACTCCTCACCCACCAACCCCCATCCTTATGTTTTTTTCTAGAAGAGTGAGTGGATATGAAAAATGTTGTATGCTCCAAGCATTATAAAGCTCTAGATATAGCTTTGTCTAGCCTTTTTTTATGTTTATATTTATGTATGTTTGTATAAGAATTATTTCTTTATGCTATAGCCAGCAAACAAAATCTGAGGTAATTGGGGTTGGTGCTTTTTGGGTAAGGGAAAAGCTCGAGAGTTCTATGTTGCCACAAGCTTTTGCAATGGCAGAGTCAGATTCGATGGTTCAGATCAGAACTCGCCAACTGAGGAAGAATGAAAATGGACAACACAGATGGAACATTATGGTGAGTACAGAACTTCTTTTTGCATTAACAAAGCCATCAGATACTCCGGCTGGTATTCAATTTGCACATAGCAAAGTGCTAACTAATGTGGGCAGGTGTTTTTATTTTATTCTCTTATAGTTCAGTGGACTGTGTTTAGTTGCAAAAACATTTATTTGAGATGCATATCTGGCCATATTCCATTAAAATGCAGTAGAATAACAAAACAACTAACATTAATTAGCTCTTCGCTATGTTTAAAATGTCTATGAATTCCAGCCTCAGTCTGTCTGAGTTTTTTGTAACTTGAAGCTGCTTGGACATTTGTGAAATATGAACTTGTGTTTCCCCCTCTAATAACTGATAATCTGTATGTAATTTTCTTTCAGGAGATTCAAACCGGCAGATCTGTGAACTCAAGTTCAAACTAGCAAAATCTGAACAGGAGATCACTGCTCTAGAACAAAATGTAAGTAACTTGTGGAACTTTTCAGTTGTCCTTCTTGTACTTCTAAGCCAAAAGCTTCATGGCAACTTCTAGGCGCCCAAACAGTCAACTCGAGCTGAGCTGACTAAAGTTTGGGCTCCCAAGTCCTTCAGAGTTTTCATGCCATCAGGAGTGGGGTTGGGGGTACCCTTTTTGCATACCCTTTTAATTATATATACTAGCTCAGTGACTGCACAATTTATTTATTTTATTTACACCACAGAAACTAAAAACTGAGAACCCAAACTAAAAACAAAAGCAGAGATGGCAAGGCACTGTCACTATAACCCGGTTTATTAAAGATCATGTGCTTTCGTCACGACTATAATGAGACTTCATCAGAATCCTGATTCCAGTGTCTTGCTGTCTGTGCTTTTGTTTTTTGTTGTTCATTTTATTTATTTGACATTTGTTAATAGGGATAGTCCAACTGGGTTAGTACCTTGTTTTCGGCGAAGGCCCCAGAATTAATAAGACATTCATTTAGTATAACATATTTATCTTGAAACAGGTACAGACAATAACCTAGCATAATGAAAATGGCAAGGGGATAGTCCTCTGTGGAGAATACTTGTGTTTAGCAGCAATATTGTGCGAGTATGTTAAGGTTGCAGGTGGGATATAGGTATCAAGTTACCAGACATTAGGAAGTGAAGAGAGTGAATTAGGTGATTAATTCATTTGTTAGGTGGTTAGTGTTAGTGAGATAAAGAGGGGAAAGGAAGGAAGAAAGGAGAGTAAGGTGAGGGAAGAGAGTAATGTGGGAGAGAGGGAATCCTGGCAAAAGGACATTTCTCTCAAATGTGGTAATGGAGAGGTCTCACACAGATGTTAGGTAGTTCTGTGCTAACTCGGTAATAGCATTACTTTAAGAAGAGCTATAATTATTGGTTATATGCAAAAACGAGAGAAAGGAGCATATATGTTATGCAAATGTATGTTTGTATGGTTACGTGTATTAAATAAAAGATAGCTGTATTAAAAAGAAATAAAAGGTCAATAATGCAAATGTTGACAGGTCACTATGCTTGGATGAGGAACACTCACAGTATGCAACAAAAAAAAAAAACATTAAAAACATCTGTTAATAGCTGACCAAACTGTCACCTAAATATATGTTGATTGTAATGCCATTTAACTAAATTCATGGCTCCTTGGTGTGTTTGTGTGTATTTATATATATATATATATATATATATATATATATATATATATATATATACACATACATATACATATATATATATATATATATATATATATATATATATTGATAATTCTGTTCTGTTAACTTTGTGCAGTCATGAAAGCAGTTACAACACAAATACATTGTTGCCAAACCTTAACCATTTTCCCTTAACTTTCTTCTTTCATGTTAGCTATGCTATGCCATGTTAAACAATCTCTGTTTGGATGTCCAAGTCCAGTCACAGCTTTAAAAACTACACCACTATTAGCAGTTTCTGTCTGCACACCATAAGATCATAGGAGCTTACTAGGCTGATGGCCCTGTGGGGCCCTTACAAGCATAGCCAAGAGTTTATCTCCAAAAAAGAACCCTCAGTCAGCACCTGTCATCCCCGTCAGTGAGGGACAAAGGTGGGAACCCCTGGGACAAATTTATGGCTTCCCATCCACTCATCAAGATTATGCTTGAAGAGAGGGTCAGTGAGGTACTCTGTTTGACATGTATGGGAAGTCTATTCCAGAGATGGGACAGCCTCTGGGAGACAAACCTGTCTCTCCAGCAGGTTTTGTTGATGTTGCATATCAGATTTAGACCTATCGCATGGGTAATGTGTGAGGAGTTAGACTTATGGTTATGGAGCAACTCTAGTAGGGAAGGGTCTGATAGTGCCTTGTAAGTGAGACACAGATCACCTGTCAGCAATCTGTATGATATCCAGTAGAGTGATAGTGATTTGAGCCTGTCCACATAGGATAGGTCTTGGAGGCCATGGATTCTCTTTGTTAGGTATTTCTGTGGCCTTTCCAGTTGGTACAGGTGTTTGGAAAGGTACTTGCCTAACAAGGCATTAAACTCAGTTATAGGCCTAATGAGGAGAAGTATAGAGAGGTAATAACCTCCTTTTTTTCTGGATGCAATCCCTTTACTTATGAAATGAACCAAGTAAAAGGCTTTTCTGACCACTGCCGTCACATGATGGTTGAATGTGAGATTGTTGTCAACCTGAGTACCCAGGTCTCACCACAGATGGTGTGCTTAAGGGGGGTGCCATTGATGTGGTAATCAGTAGGGGCCGTGTTTTTGCCTAATGGTATATTACTTTTTTCTTTTTTTTTTTTTTTGCGTTTAACTGTAGGCACCAGTTATTTGTAGCTGTGAGACCCTCTTGCAGTATGTTACCATCATTTTGGGGAGTCAATGACAGCACCCAACTTAGTCATCCGCAAACTTGGTTAGCCACAGGGCCTTTGTCTTTGCCTGGACTTCTGAGAAGTAGATGCCAAACAGTAGGGGTCCCAGGACAGATCCCTGGGAAACACCACTAGTGACAGGTCTGCTGTCAGACGTGGTAGCACCTATTTTGACTTTGTGGGTCCTATTAGTGAGCCAGTTGGCCACCCATCTGACGTAGTAGAGATTTACACCAAGTTGTGTTAGCTTTTCGAGGATGCCCGAGTGGGGGATTATGTCAAAGGCCTTGCCCAAGTTGAGGTAAGCTGTGTGTACTGACTTTCCTTCATCCAGGGCCTTGGTGACCATCTTGAAGTCAGCCAGGTACAGTAGGCAAGATCTGCCCCTGACACATCTGAATTAGGTGGGGTCATTTGCTTGGAGATTGCCTATGTCCTTGTTTGAGATCCATAATAATACGCTCCATGGCTTTACAGATCAGACTTGTCAAGCTAATGGGGCGATAGTTTCCTGGGTCAGTAGTGACACCACCTTTGTGCAAGGGGATGACAATGGCAGTTCTCCACTCTGCTGGAATGAAACCTGTAATTAGGCTGTGGTTGAATAGGGTGCTCAATGGTGAAGCTAGTTCTTGCTGGAGATGGTGCAGAATACAGCCTGGGATAGTATCAGGTCCCATGGAAGCTGTGTTTTTTGCCTTGGATAGGCCCTTTAACACTTTATCTACAGAGATGTGAGGTGTGGGGCAAGTATCGGGGATGTCAAATGGGCCTTGGGGGGGGGGGGGTGAAGTTTGGGGTTCCTATTAGATGACCGAAGACGCATTCTCTCGAATGCATCTTGGTCGAACTTGAAAAGACGAAAAGGCAAAATGAAGAAGCGGCATATAAGCAAATTCTTTTCCTGTGAAAGAAATCGCTTGGCCGCGTCCGTTACTTTGCCATTTTCGTCACTGTAGTGCGATCTCGGAGTTTGTATATTTAAGTAGGGGGACCCACTATATGTTATGTATTTTTTTTTTTTTTTTTTTTTTTTTAACAGCGATTTTTTTCCCCTTGGAAAAAAAATTGCTGTTCTAAGCTTTCGAGTTTGTAAGCTTTTGCTTCCATGGGATCGATGAATCATCGTTCGCTTTTCTAAGTGTTCGATTTAATATAGACCCGAAGTTTGCATTGAACCTATCAGCTAGCAGATTGGTTAAGTCAACAGGATTAGTGTAAGGGGTACCATTAAGTACTAATTCAGAACAAACTTGGGCTTTTGCCATAGAGGTTTCTGACATAACTGAAGAAGAACTTGTGGTTTCCCCTTTTTTCGAAGGCTATTTTCAACTCATAATTGGCTTTGGGGGTTTTCACTAGTGATCTAATTTGCTTGTTGAGACTGAGGAGGGAGTTTTTCCAATTTGGAATTAGTTCCTTTTTACCCTTGGACAACAGTTTCTTCCTTTTGTTGTAAAGCTTGTTGATAGAGGATGTCCACCAGACAGGTTTGTATTTCCTTGAGGAGCAAGTTTTAGTTCTGTTGAGTATGACGGAGTTCATGCAGTTGTACAGGTGCTTATATATATTGTATTGGCATACTGTTAAGCATAGTTGTCTGCATTGTGTGAGGGAGGCAGTGGTGTGACGCTACTGATGCACTCCCTTAGGAAGCTGTAGTCAGCTTCTGAGAAGTTTTTTAGCCTGGTTATGGCTGGGGAGGTGTTGAGTGGGATAGAAACTTTGAATGAGTCTGACCAATGACCTGATCTCACCAGGGAAGAACATACAATGGGAGTGGTGCAGTGGTCGGCCATGTTGGTGAGAACCAAGTCCAGAATGTTATCTCCCCTTGTGAGGGATGAGACAAGCTGGTCTAGTACGTTAGAACTGATGAAGTCAAGGAATCATTGGGTGAGAGCATTAGTGCAGAAATAGTTCACCCAGTCTATGGTGGGGTAGTTGAATTTACCAAGGATCAGGGTGTTAGGGTGTAACTTTTTGGAGTCAAGTAGGTCCAGGTAGGAGGAGTGGGTGTCCTGAGTCATGGAGGGGGTTTATAGGTGGCCTTAACTTGGATGGGGGTCTTGCCCAACTGTCAGTTGCACCTGGAGTAATTTCAGTGCGTAATGCTGGCAAACCAGTCTGGAGGTGTGCCTGTCCTTAGTGAAGATAGATACTCCACCACCCTTAGTCTTTCTGAGCTCATTTTGTGGTCAGAAGGTGTGAAATGAGGCATAGCCTGGTAAGGCAGGGGTGCTCTCCGCAGCCCTGAACCAACTTTCTGTGACTGCACAGACATCGGCTTCTTCCAGTGTGAGGAGAGCCTCCAGTTAGTGCATTTTCAAGTTAAGGCTTCTAGCATTAAGCAGCATGACCTTCAGTTTACTTTTTGGTAGATCTTTTATGTTGGAACATTTGTCTTTGGGACATAGCCTGAAAAGGCACAGTGGGGGGGTGAGAGCCTTGGCCAAGATCCGGAACCCCAGGAGTGACAGGTGGAGGCCATCTCTGGCAAAGTATTGAGGCCTGTTGACCATGTCATCCCAGGCAGACATATACTGAATCCCCTTGGAAAGACATGAGAAACTAAGCCAATTGTTGAAGTCAATTATTTTTTTGTTGGTATTGTGGTGGTATTCTTGGTGAAGGTAGGATGCTGCTTAGGGCTAGGGTCATACCTGCCTAGGACACATACTGTGAGAGCTCAATCATGTCTCTCTTCATATAGTCCAGGGAGGTATGTCTCAAAGCATTCACACCAGCATGGACAATGACAGAGTCATACTTATACCTGTTGTGGAGAGATGCAAGTGCTTACGTGATGTGGTGGATTCTGGCACCCGACAGACAGCTAACTGTGACCTTCTCCTTGTTGAACCTGGTGAGGGGGATATCACTGTCTCACACTATTATTGAGTTGCCAATGACTAGTATGTTTGGATGTTCATCGTGCATACAGCTGCAGTCATTACAGATGGGTTATCCTGCCGTCAGGCGGGTCCTCGGTCGGCCGAATTCCAAAGTCTAGGTCCGGCGTCGGTTGTCGTCGCTTCTTCCCTGACATCAGTGCGGCAGGGGTATAAAAGAGGCAGCCAACTCCATTTTCTTCAGTCTTTCTTGCCGCGCGGTGCCCGAAGCAGAAGCAGTTCGCAAATGCCGGTCGGCCAGCTCCTGAGATTTACGAAAGTATTTCAGCCGAAGTCTTCTTTAAAGCTAAGTACCCCGTTGGGGAAACTTTTCTTGCCTCAGACCGATGCCAGACAAAGTTAATAATTGCATTTCTTGTGGGAAGCAAATACCGCATAAGGATTTTCACTCTTTCTGTATACCTTGCTTAGGGCCAGACCACGACGTCTCGGCCTGCCGTTTTTGTGCTAGGTTCAACAAGCGCACTATTAAGTGCCGGGCGGAGTTCACCCTTCATTATTTTGGCAAAAAAATTAATTATATCATGTTGTCGGATACACCGACGCCAGTTTTAAGCAAAAGACGCAAAGACAAGGACTGACATCCGAGGTCTGCACCGAGTACTGAGACCACGCTTAGGCCGACTACCGGTTCTCCGGTTCTCAGCGAGGCGCCTACGCAGCCCCTGACTACCGATGAAACTATTTTACCGGTGACTTCAGTACCCGAGGTCGCAGGCTCCTCGGTCTCCATTCCCACTGCAGATACCGACGCCACTCTTGGCGGGGAAACTGAAAATTTAGTGAGGTCTAGCATTTCTGAAGGCGTCTTCAGGCCTACCACCTTCTCTATTAAATCCCTCACTAAATCTAAAGCTGCCATGAAAACTAAAAAACAGGGTCCTCAGACCTCCTCTTAAGGCCCCATGCCTAAAAAACAGTTGCTTAAAATGGCTGAGGATTTGATAACTCTCATCAGGGGTTCTCAACCCCCCTATGACAAAAGACCCAGACTGGAGGAAGACTACCCTTCCTCAGACCAGGCTTCTATTACCTCAGACCATTCTGAGGACCAGGATTATGCCTATTCCCCTTTTGAAGACTCTGATGCTGAGGAGTCTATTCCCTCGGTCTCCCCCCCTGAGGACTACCCTTTTGGGGAAACCCTGCATATATTGAGAGAGCGCTTCCACTGGGAAGGCCAAGATTACTCAGATTCCAAGAAAAGGCTCAGGGAATTTTTACTGCTCCCCCAGCATAGGCCCCTGGCTATCCCTCCTGTTTCAGATATTTTGGATGATGTGTACGCAGAAGCCAGTCTTAATCCAGATTCTTTACCTCCGGCCCCTGTTAAACCAGACAGGTATTACTGGGTTCCTGATTCTCACCAGTTCCTTTATAAAAGCCATACCGCTGACCCAGAAACAATATCACAGGGTCCCAAGGGAATAAAGGCCTCTACTGCTAAAATCCCTTTACCTTCAGAGAGAGATTCCAGAGCATTAGAAAGGTGGGGGGGAAAGGTGTATACATCTGCCACTTTAACCATGAGGGCATTAAACTGTCAATTTCATATGTTAAAGTACCAACAGTTTTTGTTATCTCAGCTGAAAAGCAAAATGACACAAACAGAGCAACCAGATTTGAAAGAGTTGCAGGATTTGTTGCATGGAGCAGAGCAAGTGGGTAAACGTACCTTGCAGTGTGGTTTTGATGCTTTAGAGGCCTCATGTAGAGCTGCTGTCACGGGGTCTGTTATACGTAGGCATGCTTGGCTCAAAGAGCAAACCTTACCAGATCATGTCAAAGAAAAGTTATTAGATGCACCACTTCAAAAAGATGTATTGTTTGGTGTTAAAGCTGAAGAGGTACTAAAGAAAATGGAGGAAAAAGCGAAATCTATGCAAACCGTGAAAGATTTCTTGCAGGTGCAACCTCCACGCTTCAGCAGAAACTGGCCTTCAAAAAATTGGTCCTTTCCAGCCAAGGACAGACCTCAAAGGGCCAGATACAGACGCCCAAGGGGTAGAGGACAACCTCAAGGATCTTACAGAGCTAGACAGTGACAAGCACCAACCCCAAGAGGTGGAGAAGATAGATCACAGTCATTTAGAAAACAGACACAATGACTTCCCCCTATGCCTGCCAAACAAAGCTATAATGGCAGCACCTTTGGGCGGAAAACTGGCATTATTTTCAAAAAAACTGGCACATTGTTACAAAAGACAAATGGATTCTGGACATTATAGACAGAGGCTACAGGTTCCACTTTCACACCCTTCCAAAAATGAGAGGCTTGCCAAACCTGCCACAAAATCAATGGGCAGAGGCACAAAGACAAATTTCCGCTCTCATGGATATGAAAGCAATTCAGTAGGTACCTGCAAAAGAACAAGGTCAAGGTTTTTATTCCAGACTATTTCTGGTACCAAGGAAGGGCAAAGATTGGAGACCCATCTTAGACCTATCCATCCTAAACGCATATCTACAGGTGCCAAAATTCAAGATGCTCACATTACAGCAGCTTCTTCCCATGCTGGGCAAGGAGTCTTTGCTGGTAACTTTGGACCTCAAGGAGGCATACCTGCATGTCCCTATCAGACAAGATTGCAGAAGATACCTCAGATTTCTTGCAGGTTCAACCCATTACCAATTCTCTGCATTGCCCTTTGGCCTATCTACTGCACCCAGAGTGTTAACGAAATGCCTGGCATCAGTAATTGCCTTCTGCAGACAACAAGGAATACAAATCTACCCATATTTGGATGACTGCCTGATCCAAGCGGACAGCAAGGACATTCTATTGCAGCATCTGGCGTTTGTAATAAAACTGCTAAACTACCTGGGATACACAGTGAACAAAAAGAAATCAAAACTAATACCTTCTCAACAGATAATTTTCCTGGGTGCCAGCTTAAATACAACCACCCAGATGGCTTACCTCACGCCAGACAAACAAGGGCAACTGTCTCAATACTTCAACAAAATGGCAACTTTCACCAGACTAACTGCAAGGAAAGTCCTGCAGGCTCTGGGATTCATGGCATCTTGCATCCTACTAATACCATGTGCAAAGCTGCATATGAGGAAACTACAATGGTACCTAAAAAACTTATGGTCTCAACACAGCCACAGCTTGGAAACAATTATGCCACTCATTCCATGCCTTCAAAAGGAATTTTTGTGGTGGGCTCAAGCATGCCAAAGAAACACAGGTCTCCCTTTCTGTTTACCTCAAGCAACTCAAATCATCACAACGGACGCCTCAGACTATGCATGGGGAGCACACATGGCAGATCAGTGCATTCAGGGAAAATGGTCCCAAAAAGAGAAGCACCTACACATCAACCAAAAGGAGATGCTAGCCGTGCAAAATGCTCTTATGACCTTCAAAGACCTACTCCATCCAGGCCAGCTATTGATAAGGACAGACAATACCACAGTCATGTGGTACATAAACAAACAGGGGGGAACTCATTCATACCCCCTGTGCAGGTAAGCCATGACCCTGAGGAACACAGCACTGGAATTACAAATTCAACTACAGGCACAATTCCTGCCAGGGAAGGAAAACACACTGGCAGACAACCTAAGCAGAATATATAACAGATCCACACGAATGGAAGTTGCATCCTCAAGTCTTCTCAAAGATAACTCCGGCATGGGGACAACCAGACATAGATCTATTTGCTACCCACAGAAATTACCAGTTGGAAAAATTCTGTTCAAGGACCTATCATCCACAGGCCTGGAAAGTGGACGCACTCTCTTTCAATTGGACAACATTGACAGTCTATGCCTTCCCGCCTCTTCCTCTACTGACCAAAGTTCTATTAAAAGCCAGAGCAGAGAGGCCACAAATGATTCTCATTGCTCCAGACTGGCCACAACAGCACTGGTGTCCTCTCCTAAAGAGCCTGACACACTCACCACCATGGATCCTAACTCTAGTTCCTCTTCTGTTGTCCCAGCACAACTACAAAACCCTTCACAGCCAGCTCAAAACCCTGAATCTAGCTGCATGGAGAATACCTTAATTTCCCAACAGACTCTCCTCTCCAAGGAGGTGCAGGATGTCATCTTGGAGGCCAGAAGACCCTCTACTAGAAAAGCCTACTCCGCCAAAGGAAACAATTTTGTTCCTGGAATCAAGAAATGGGCCAGAATCCTTAGGTAATAAATATACCTCAAATTTTACAGTACCTAGCTGAGATGTTAAACAGTGGCCTTTCCTTCTCCTCCATCAAGATCCACGCTTCAGCCATTTCTGCACAATACAATACAGATCCTCCTTTATTCTCACATCCTCTATTAAGGCAGTTCCTCAGAGGGGCAAAAAATATAAACCCCCCACGGAAACCACCAGTCCCAGCTTGGGACCTCAACTTCGTATTGGAAAAGCTGACCCTGCCTCCCTTTGAGCCGGCTTCTTCAACAGAGCTGCAATACTTGTCGTGGAAAACAGCCTTCCTTCTGGCTATTACCTCAGCACGCAGGGTTTCGGAGCTACAGGCCCTCATGGCTGTGCAACCATTCATCATTTTCCATCAGGACAGAGTTTCCTTACGAACCAACCCTACCTTCATGCCAAAGGTAGTATCCAGTGTAGCTTTGAATCAGACTATTCATTTACCTACCTTTTATCCAAATCCACAGAACAAAGGGGAGAGACTACTACATTCCTTGGACATTCACAGACAACTTCGTTATTACTTGGACAGAACAAAGTCATTCAGGAAATCTGAGCAGCTCTTTGTGTCCTATGCTACAGATGCTCAAGGAAAGGCTATTTCCAAACAGACAATTTCAAAATGGATAGCCCACTGCATACGCTTTAGTTACTCATTTCATGGAAAATCTGTGCCTGTATACATCAGATCCCACTCCACCAGGGCTACAGCTACCTCTGCAGCTTTCCTCAGGGGGGGTCCCTACCAAGGACATTTTGGAAGCAGCTACTTGGAGTTCAGTACACACTTTCTCCAAGCACTACCACCTTCCACTATACTCAAAATCTAGAGTGGGCTTTGCCACAGCAGTCCTGCAGGGCATCCTAGCCCCTCCTAGTTCCACTTACTGCCTACCACCCTTACTTAGCTTTGGGATTCTACGCATCTGTAATGACTGCAGCTGTATGCACAATGAACATAGTACAGTTTTGTACCTTCCATAAATGTAGATGTTCGAGTGCTCATACAGCTGCAGTCCAGGTTACCCTCCCTCCATCCCCTCTTAGGACAGGCCTTATGACAAACACCTTTATCATATAACCTTTTTGGGGTATTCTTTTATGGTGTATTTGCTTGCAACTACTGTTTTTTGATTTATCAAAATTGCATGTTTGCATAATATTATGTTTTGCCTTCCTTCTGGGGGCACCTGACATCTGGGGCAAGAAAAACTGAAGAAAATGGCGTCGGGTGCCTCTTTTATACCCCTGCCGCACTGACGTCAGGGAAGAAGCGACGACAACCGACGCCAGACCTAGACTTTGGAATTCGGCCGACCGAGGACCCGCCTGACGGCAGGATAACCCATCTGTAATGACTGCAACTGTATGAGCACTCGAACATCTACATTTATGGTAGGTACAAAACTGTACGTTTATTGTTATGCCTTATGGGTTGCATTGGTTTATTGTTGTGCCTAATGGGCTGTGTTTGTGAGATGCTGGTGTGTTGTCTACTGTGTATGATGTGATTGTTGTGTGTGGAATGTTTGTGAATGTGTTTTTTTTGGGGGCGGGTCTGTTTAGGTAAGTTTGTATTGAGGACCCCTGCATAGGTGGGGGTGTGTTGTGCTTGGTTCTGTGATGTGGGTGGTGCGGTGTTTATGCTGGCAATCTCCTCTTTGTCTGGAGTACAGACTGTGGTGCGAAAGATGGATTCCAGCTTACTGATGTAGATACATTTCTCACAAGTAGAAGAATTATGTGCTAGGAGAAGATTGTCCATGAACATGAGGCAGCTGCTGCACTGTCTCAGTATGCACATGTTAACCAGGCTGGCAGGAGAAACTGATAGGAATTATCCAGATATAGTGTTCTGATTACTTTGTGGACTTAGGAGAGCAGGATTTGATAAGGGTTTGTCCACAAGAGTGTAGACCACAAAAACACTAAATGTAAAATAACTGGCCTGAAGCACAAGTGCTAAAACCAAAACTGAGATGCTTAGAACAGCAGACAAATTTAATCCGGCTACTAACAAGCAGTAATAAATGCAGAATAAGAGCACCTGAACACTTAGCACACAGAACAGCAAAATAAGGTAATAAAGTAGGTAGAACACAGTTTTACAGTAAGATCAGCTGAATAAAGTGTAATTTTTTTTTTTTTTTTTTTGGTAAATGGAGAGGGAGGAAACAGAGTGAGATCTCTCTCTGTACACCGTTGATAGAGCTGATGAGATGGTACTGGTAGGAGTGTCTGTAATCAAAGAAGCAAGAGGGTAGTCCTTTCAAAATGATCTCACTATACTCAGCTGAGTCAGCAAATGAGATGGGTCCAGGAGGAGTTTACAGCAAGGGCGAGCAATTCCAAAGCCAAAACATTTGACTACAACAACACTAGGGAAGGAGGGTGGGAAACAAACTGCAGAGGGAGAAGGACCACAATATTCAAGTAATATTCAATGAAACAAAATACAGTACATTTATGTTAGCCATCATTGAAACAATGCAAGTGCAAAAAAAGTATGCTTAAAAATCAGCTTGCATGTCCAGATGATTGCAGATCAGTCACAGCCAGCTATACAGCTCTGATATTGAGCACAAATAAATACACAGAAATGTGACTGTACCAGCACTATAAGGCAAGGGATAAGCCCCCAGGCTAACAGTTAAACACAGAACTTCAAAGACGTAAAACCATCCCCACTGAAACCAGATGACTTTACACTTCTAGCGCTGAATTAGCCCTGGTAGACTAACTGCAGAGAGAGAAGGACCACAATATTCAATTAATAATCAATGAAACAAAAATAAAATGCAGTACAGTGATAACTATCACTGGTGTTTAAAGACGTACTTTTGCACATCCACTTCATACTTGCCCTTTGTAGTAGGGACATTACTTTGTGTCATTCGTTTTTAACGTATGTATTAAATCCTTGCATTTTATTAGTGATGTCTGTACACATAAATAGAAATGAAAGACATTTTTATTATTGTCAATTATACATGCATATAGTATGCATACATTTTCTTAACAAATTTCATTCATTCCAGCACTACATAAACTGCCCAATTCCTGCTTTCTCTCAAACCTCACTCTCTTCCTGAACATTATTCAGATGTGTTGTTCCCACAAATCTTTTATTCCTATGCACTTTGCTTCTTCCCTTTTCTAAAGATCCCATCTCCAATTCATTACCCTATGTTCATTTCTTCAATTACATTTGGTTTAGATTTTGATTTCCACTTTCTAATTTCTTTTTTGGCAACCAATAGCATTAAATTTAGTAAGGCTGCCATGCTGTGTCTAGGCAGTTCACATTCCAAATACTTTTCGCCATTGAGAGTAAGTTTCAAAACAGACCATTATCAGCTGCAGAGCCTGCAGGCCCTTTCTCACATGCTGTCACACTGTTGCATAGGTTCTTTATAGCTTGGTTTCTGTTTCAAGGATTTCTGTATACTCCAAGAAATATTTTTCATATCACAGTGCAGCTAATGCCATCCAAAGATTCTAGAAATCCATTTAGCCGAAACTCTTTCTTTGCACTGTGCTCTATCCAGACTCATGTTCTGTTACTGCCATTTTTTTTTGCTCCTGTGTCTACCAACAATCAGGCCTCCTCTCTGTCAGACATTATATTGGCTGAGGGAGGCTATTATTTAGACAACCATGAGGGTGCTTTGTGCTCTCAGTGCAATCCTGGCAATTTTAATTTTTTTTTTCATGGCATAACTTTACCCCTGGTAGTGATATGAGACCTTGCACAACCATGAGGGCTGTCTGTCCCCCTTGTCCCCTCATGCTTGCTTCTCCACATGCACCAACAGAGACTACCATAACTGGCTTGGACAGCCACTGTTGCATCTTCCCAGAAGTGCTGCCCTCCATCATGATGGGCCTCTGCTTTCCAGCTAAGGCCTTGTCATCAGAACGGCTTCACAAGCTGGGTGGGAGCCATCATTCCTACCTTGAGGCTGAACATATCTTATATTACCTGTCTGTGGCATCAACGACCTAAGACACTAGTTGAACCTGGGTTACACAGGCTGTAGTTATGACATTATCCTTCTGCTCTGTCTGTGCAGGCTGTTGCTGCCATTTTTGCTTTCAGTTGCATGTTTCTTATGTGTAAAGAACTGAAAAGTTTCTGAATAATGTAATAAAGCAGCATCCACCTCCTACAGAATTTTGGAATTGCCACCCATGTAATTCTCAAATCTTGTATTCGTTATTTTATGTTCAGTGAAAGTTGAACAGATGCCAGCAAAAAAAAAACAGAGGGCTTGAAAGAAAAGCAACTAGAAAACATGGAGGAAACACTGACTGAGAAGAATCCTACAGCTCTTCATCAAAAAGCAGTTCAACCTCCAGCTTTGTTGCAAGACATGGCTTCCAGTAAGCTAGAGGAAAAAATAAGTCAAATGTGATCGGAGCTAATTAATCCAACATTTGGGAGGGAAATGGAGATGAGGGAAGAAGAGACGGTAATTGGTGTAAGTGAGAACACAGGCTGAACATGCACTTTATAATGGGTAACCTTAATATTAGATTAGATTATCTCTCTGGGTGCAGCTGTCAATTTGGGTGAATTTTTCCTATCAGGAGGATTAAACTGCATTAGTTAAAAAATGTACATAGTTTTGTGCGTTTGTTCTAAGTTAATTGGGGGGAATGGGGGAGTTCTGAAAATGTATTTAGTTTTTTGTTTTTGGCTTTTCATTAAAGCAAAACGTCTTGAAAAATGTGACATAGGTTCCAAAGGAGATGAGAAGAAACAACTGTATAAAAGATCAGCCTTCCAAACATTAGTGTGTGCATGTAACGCAAAAGTTAGAAACACGCATTCAAATGAGCTGTCATGTAGAACAAGTGGGAATAATGCCATTTTGCTATAATGGCTGCTTTATCTGTAATATCTTAGAATGTAAATGGACTTATAGGTATTGACAAAAAGGAGAGAGTATTGAATTATATTAAGAAATGCAACATGAAAATAGCTATGCTACAGGAGACACATTTGGACAGAGATGGGCATATGGATTCGATAAGGAACTGATTTCACAATATTCAGCAGAATGTCAAGAAAAAAGGAAAGAGGAATACTAATACTGAGTTGTAGAGGGGCTCCAGTTGTGACAAAAGAGATAAAAAGGACAATAATGGCAGATTTGTGGTGGGAAAGGCACCAAAAACTGCTATTATGGATCTTAAAAAAAAAATTGTGAGAAATAATCAGCTTTCAGCATGAAATGATGTCCTTCTGTTCCCATGTTGCAGTATTCATAACATGGGGGATTCCCCGCCTAGGCGACCTGAATGTCTGGCCAGTATACCAAAGACTTTTATTATTGCAGGGTACGTGCGACATTGCGCATATACAAGCAGCCGACTTAGGCCGTAAAAGTGACATCTGCACATACTATCCTCAGAGCTTTTCTACCGCCACTCCAAATGCCATCTTCTACTGTTCATCTGACCGACGAGTGATTGCCTTTTCAGATAAGTGCCTCTTTGGGTAATTTATTTGTATTTTCTTGCTACTATATGTTTTTTTTTCGAGGTTAATGTCATCCAGGAAAGGTAAGTACCATTGTAGAAGACAGATTCCACACAGCGATAACCACGATCAGTATCTTTTCTGCCTGGGGTCTGCTCACGACTGTAAGGCTTGCGAGATCTGTCGGGCGTTTGTCCCTAATGCACTCCACAGTTGTCTTTCTGCCCTTAACATCTACCTCGAGAATCCAAGACTCAAGCGACTAGCGCTTGCAATAAAAAAGGATTAGGCCTGAATTTTCAGCTGTGCCTCTGAACCTGGATGTCCCTCTCAAGGCCAGTGAAGGACCAGAGGTCCATTTGGTGCTTGGTTCTCTTCCTGCAACAGGTACCGGTTTGGAAGCTGTTAAGGAGAGTTCCATTTGCACATCCCCAGAGGCCTTGCAGACATCCATTCAGGACAGTAAGGGGGAATCACGACCCACTACTTTGGATGTTCCTCATTGTACCTCTCCTGGCTTAGCTATTCAAGACAGTCTGACAAATGTGCAGGAACCCAGGCCTAAGTCAGTCCATCTATCCCAGCCTAGGGTTGATCCTCCCTCTAAAAAGAAACAAAAACATGTTTCCTCTTCTCAGGATCCTTCTCCAGACTGGCAAGCATTGTCCCAAAGAATTCTTAATGGTTTCCTAGTGCTAAGGCCTTCCTCTGTTCAAGCTTCTACTCCAGTTTCTCCTCCTTACCCCCCTCTTTACCTATGAGTTCTGCTGTGGAACAAGAGGCCTCTGAGGAAGAAGTTTCATCCTCAGATGAGTCTTTAGCCTTCTCAACACAAATTGACTGCCCCCTGGGTTGTGCTTCCCCTGAAGTAGATTCCAGTGGTGGGGACTCCCCTGAAGAGGACATATCCTTTGGATAGACTGTCTCAAGGATGAGAGACTTTAAGTGGGAAAGCTCACAAGTGCCTGAAGTGCAGATGAGGTATTATGACCTCTTACGGATGGACTCACCTTCTCCTGCAGCCATTCCTCCTGTGCTTTCTGCTTTCCAGGATGCTTTTCTTCAGTGTCAAAAAAATCCAGACTCTCAACTGCCAGCTCCAAAAAGGCTGGACAGGTTCTGTACCTTTTCAAATGTCCCTACAGACTTGACTGTGATTTCCGTGCTTGCAGATAAATCTTCCAAATTGCTGCCCTCCACGACCCGTCTCCCCTCAGGTAAAAACTGCAGAGTGATGGAGAGGATAGGTAAAAAAAAGAAAAATGTACCCATCGTCTACTTTTAGCCTTCAGGGCCATTGATTACCAGACTTGTATTGCAAAATATGTTCTGGCCCTGCTGTCTCAAGCTTCACAGCTGTTGACGGATCTCCCTGACTCTGCAGCCAAAGCACAGCTTTTTTCACTCAACAGCTTCTTCCCAAGTAACTGGACACTCTAGTAAGTGTAGTTATAATGCAGCTGAGGTATTTGCTAGATCAACTGTATCGGGATCTGTCCTTCAGAGATGTTCCTGGCTAAGATTGCAGTCTTTTCTTGATGATGTCAAGGCAAAACTTATGTATGTACCTCTTGACAATACTGCCCTTTTTGGTGCTAATGCTGCTGCCCTTTTCAAAAAGAAAAAGGGAAAGCGTTACAGGAACTGAAGTGCATATTTGTGTCCCCAGTCCCAAAGTGTCATAGGAATTATCCTTCCAAACCTCATTGTGTGAGGAAGAAGATGCAGTCCTCTCTCCCTCACAAGAAATGGACACACCGGCAGAGTTCCTACAGATTTACAACCAGCTTCTGTTCAAAAGCCCTCCTTTCCTGACAAGCCAGGTAGTCTGTGACTACCTGGCCAATCTTTCCAACATCCATCTTTCCCAGTGCCGCTCTTATTTTCTTTATTCCTGGACAAGCACTACCACAGAAGATGGGTCCTTTCCATTGTTCAGAATGGCTGTTACATTGTCTGGAAGTGTTTTCCTCCTTTTGTGGGCATCCCTCAACCCCCTCAAGACCAGATTTGTCTTTTTCCTCAGGTGTTAAAAGACTTGATCTCTCAGTGGACCATTCAGGAAGTTCCCCCTCTCCAAAGAGAAAAAGGGTTCTATTCCAGGATGTTCCTAGCCCCCAGGAAAGATGGTCCATGGAGACCAATCTTAGATCTGCCCCAACTCAGTCTATTCCTTCAGGTGCCCACTTTCTGCATGCTCACTCTCCAGACTCTGTTCCCTCTTTAGCTTCCTCAGCCCTTTCTGGTTTCTCTAGACATCAGGTATGCATATCTTCATATTCCCCATTCATCCTCTGTTCAGGAAATACTTGCGTTTTTCTGTTGCTTCTCTCATTTTCAGTTTTATGCTTTACCCTTTGGAGTCTCCACAGCTGCAAGGGTCTTCACAAACTGTTTGGCTCCTTTCATTGCGTTTTGCAGACTTCAAGGAATTCTGATTTACCCTTACCTGGATGACCTACTAATTCCAGCAAATCATCCAGACATTCTGCAACAGAATCCCCAAACCACCATATCACTGCTTCAAAGCCTGGGATTCACTATCAACTAAAGCAAGTCTTCTCCCAGCCCTTCTCAGGGTCAGGTTTTTCTGAGCTGCAGAATAAGGACAAGACCCCTTTCCTCCACAGAAAATGCAGTGTCTTCTTTCCTACTACCAACATTTGCTCCCTCAAACAACAATGTCAGCCAGGGAGTTTCTGTGCATGCTAGAGTTCATAGCATCTGTAATTCCCATTTTACCCTTAGCCAGACTTTGTATGCAGAAATTCCAGTGATATCTGAAAACACTCTGGTGTCAGCATACTCATCCTCTGGAGTTTGTTCTCCCTCTTCTCTCTTGTCTGAAGAAATAGACTCACTGGTGGAGTCAACAAATTTCTTTGATTTCAAGTCTTCCTTTACAGGCCCCATATCTTGTGCAGGAATTATTTTCAGATGCTTCAGACATGGGGTGGGGAACAACAATGGGGCACTTAAAATTCCAAAGCCTCTGGTCTCCCTCCATGAAGAAACAAATAAAAGAGCAAAGACATGAGGGCTTTGATTCTAGCGATCCAAGCTTTCCAGTATTCCCCCCGACCAGACCCCAAAAGTTCCTCACCAAAAGGATAAAGGGGCTCAAACATATGTCATACGATGCCCGACTGAAGAAACTCCAGCTCTATTCAGTCGCATACCGTCTGCTCAGAGGTGATCTGTACCTGACATACAAGGCCATGTCCAACCCGGAATTAATGGACATGCTCCACCTCAAAAAATCCAAATCCACCAGAGCCACGAGAGCAAGAGACTTAAACCTCAACACGGATATAAATAGGATGTGCTGGAGGGACAGATTCATCACCCAGAGACTCCCTACACTATGGAACAGAATCCCAGTCCATGTGAGGCAGAGCCCCTCACTGACTCTGTTCAAGAGAAATCTTGACGAGTGGATGGGAGATCGTAGGTTTACCCCGGGAATCATCTCTGTATCACTGCTGGACAGAGGCACAGCAAACTAATGGGTATAGTATTCTCATCCTAAGGGGTGGTGAAAGCCACACACACTCTGGCTAGGCTTATAAATACCCTAGGGCAGATAGCCTAGTATGAACCTATGAACCTGAAACACCACAGTCCTTTGGTATGTGAACAGGTGGGGGCACAAAGTCTTACTGCTATGCAGGCTGGCTCTTCAGGTCTGGAAGAGGTTGAAGAACAGACCATAAACGTATTACAATTACAACAACAGAATGGGTTACAACAGGAACAATCAAAGGAATAGATAGAGGAAGTTAGTACAGAGCAAGAGGGCATTATTCAAGAAGGGCACAAATTTAGTTTTAATGGTTACAATATTTTTAACTACAGCAATATTATATTAAATAAGACACATTTTAAACTTTTTTAAAAGGTTTTAAGTTCATTCCCCGAAGAAGGGCTGATTTTAGTTAACTTACAATTGACCTAAAACTTTTTGTTAAGGAAAAAAAACCTGAAAATATATTTTCAAGGACAGGAAAGACACTCGGGCACTGATGGGGCACTTGGAAAGAAAAGCATTTTTAACGTACCCCTTCGTCCACAATTAAAAAAAACTTTGAGGCCCTAGTGGAAAAAGAATTAAAAATGGGGACAACACAGAACAGGGTTACCCCTAATTTAACAAGAGAAGAAAGTTCAGTGTTGAATGAGCTAAGAAATATGTTTTTAAAAATAATGAGACCTGATAAGGGGGAGGTATGGGTTTCATGGACAGTTTTATTTGAGTCAAAAATGATGGAAATATTGGAAGACCCCATGAAATACACAAGAGTATCAACTGACGAAATTAATATTGCTAATAAAAAGAGGTGATCTCTGCCTGACATACAAGACCATGTCCAACCCAGAATTGATGGACATGCTCCACCTAAAGAAAACCTTATCCCCGTGAGCCACACACACTAGGGATCTAAACCTCACCACAACAATAAGTAGGACGTGCTGAAGGAATAGATTCCTGTCCCAGAGACTTCCCATGCTTTGGAACAAGATCCCAGTCTACATTAGGCACAGCTCCTCGCTAACACTCTTCAAAAGAAATCTTGACGAGTGGATGGGAAACGGAAAGTTTACCTCGGGGATCACTTCAGTGGCTCTGCTGGACAGAGGCACAGGGAACTAATCTAAGGGGGCGGTGAAAGCCAACACATTCTGGCTGGGCTTATTAATGCCTTCGGGCAGATAGCCTAGTACCTACCTACCTATGAACCTAAATGATTTACTACTGGAGGGGGCAATAGACATTAAGTTGTTTAACTACTTGTATTTAGAAAAAAATAAAAGTACCTTCTATTTTTGAGATTCCCAAAATACACAAAAATTTGAGGGACACCCTTTAAGACCTATAGTGGCCTCTGAAGGTTCAGTTACTGCCCCACTAACAAAATGGATGGACGCTAAGCTTAGTTATGTCCTCAAAGGGAGCAAGTATGTTAAAAGAATCCTGGGATATGCTGAGATGTATTAAACCAGATATGTATAATGATAGTCATTTTATAACCATTGACATAATGGATTTATGTACGTCAATACCCCACGATGAAGGGATGGAGTAGTTTGAAGAAGCTTTGATAAAATATGGAAAATTTAACCAAAATGAATTCCATTTGATATCAACTTTAATGGAGATGGTTTTAAAGAACAATTTTATCCACTATGAAGGGAATTTTTTTTCAGCAACTCCAAGGTGTAGCGATGGGTGCTAATTGTTCCCCCATATATGCAAACATTATACTTTCCTTTTGGGAGAAGAAATATATACTGGGGTCTGAATATGTTAGATGTTGGAACCTTTACAAACGCTTCCTGGATGACATCTGCCTGTTTTGGACGGATAGAGAGGAGAGTTTTTTTGAATTTTTTAATTATATCTCAGGAACTACCTCTGCTAAAATTCACATCATGAATAGATCATGAAAAAATGAACTACCTAGACATCACCATTAAGAAGTATGAGGGTAGATTTAAGTCAATAGTACACAGAAAAGAAACCTTCTCAAACTCTTACTTGTTTTACACCAGCTCTTATCCTCCACACCAGAAGAGGGGGATAGTTAAAGGGCAATTTGTTTGGGGATGCAGAATGACTACAAAAGACATGACTTTCTAGAAAAATGTAAATTTTGACTAAATTGTTTAAGGAAAGGGGATACCTGAGAATCTAATAGGAGAAATGAAAAAGGCAGTATTAGAAGATATAAAGGGTAGATTTGCACCCATTTAAGGATATGAAAATGTTGTTAGTATTGATACAATGGGTGCAACAACTAGTAAGGAAAATGAGTTTGAGGATGCGTTTGTTACTGATTTTAATGAAGAATCAGCCATAATTAAAGGGATTTTGGAAAAAGAATGGGAAAGGTTTAAGAATATTTCTGATTTAGAGGTCATTAAAAAAAAAACTCTGAAATTTATTTATAGGAAAGGACAGAATATTAAGAAAATACTTGCAAATAAAGGAAACAGAACTATTCAAAAGGAAGGGAAAGTAGGCACATACAAATGTGGTTGTTGTCCACAGTGTACATTCATTCACAGAGGAGAAACTGTTCATCTAGTGAGCAGAGACAAAGCACTTAGTAGTAAATGTTTTGCTAATTGCAACACAAGTGGATTGGTTTATTTAGCAATGTGTGACAAGTCTCCATCATTTTATATAGAGAAAACAGAAAGGAAATTAAAAACTAGAATTTAAGCATGACTATGATATTAGGAGCAAATACACTAATAATGCCCTATATAAACACATTTCACAATGCTTGTTACCACTTTTTTTTGCATTAGAAGTAGTACCGAAGGATATAAGAGACTATGTGAGACTCGGTTGGAATATAGGGAATTATTCTGTCAGTTCACCTAAGAAACCACCAAATCTCCAGGTTTGAATGAAGCAGTATCACTGGCCCCTGTTCTTAAGTTAAGAGCAGCAAAGCTGTAATACTAATGTGAATTTCAATTTGGCCACTAGATGGCATAGGAGGTTAACATGAATGAATGAACAAACTGGTGGAAACTTTGATTCCTTGTTTTTTACATTATCTATATAATATAAACCATCGTAATATATCAGTCTTTTAAGTGTTTTTGTTAATTTGTGATGTGTGGTATTTATTAAGTGCATTTATATTTATATTTCCCTAGGATTTTAATGTTCACTGACCGATTTTATGTATGTAAATTGTGTAATTTTTTAAAATGGTTTAATGAATTTTTTATCTGATTAGTTAATGTTTATTTTATTTATTTTATTTATTTTATTTTACATTTGTTGACCGGGCTGGTCTAGCTGGATACATATCCTTTTTCAGTAGAGGCCCGGGGAGAAAAGCTCCAACATAATACACTAAGAGAATTTAAACATACAGAGAAAAAAATTGAACATACAGAGAAAAAATTTATACTTTAACATAGGTATAAATGAGTACATCAAACACCACGTGTGACTGATTCACCATTCATACGCGGAGGAGGTAGGTTGGAGAGGGAAAGGTAGAGGAGGAGATACTAGTCTACCTGGAAGTGAAGAGTCTAGTGAGGTGGTTGTTGGCTGGGTTTAGTCTGGTTTAGGGCAAGGACATAACCAGTGTAATTTCAGGAATTGGCTGAGGTTAATTTTAAATAAGTTAAGTGAGGATATACTTCTTAAATTGGTTGGAAGTGAATTCCAGGTTTTCCCTATGGAGTTGGCATAGATGGCATCACCGCCAGAGTTCTTGGATATGATGGTTTTTATTTGAACACTATTAGCTGAACGGAGGCAATTAAGGTTTGAGTAGGGTGGAAATACTTTGCTCAGAGCAGGGACTCTATCAGGTTGGTTAATTATTTTAAATACTTCCATGAGTTGGGTGAAGTTGAGAAGATTGGGCAATTCAAGCCAGTCAAGTTTCCTTAGGTTAAGGCAGTGATGAGTACGGTAGGGAGTTCCAGTTGTTATTGGTAGTATAAATTACACACACTTAGAGAGGGTATGCATTTATCTGATGAAGTCTTTATAGTGGCGAAAGCGCATTTTAACTTGTGGGCGTTTGTGTATTTGTGGGACTGTGCATCGTGTTCATTGTGGCATTATCAAAGAATTACATTCAGCAGCTTGGTGATTTCTTCCATACAGTTTTTGGTTGTTTTGGTGTAGAGCACTTTAATTCAGTTTTTTTTTTTTTTTTTTTTTTTTGGAATTAGGAGTTTCTCTGCATGCTAGAGTTCATGGCATCTGTAATTCCCATGTTACACTTAGCCAGACTTTGCATGCAAAAATTCCAGTGATATCTGAAAACACTCTGGTGCCGGCATACTCATCCTCTGGAGTTTGTTCTCCCTCTTCTCCCGTCTCTGAAGATAGAGATTCACTGGTGGATTCAGCAAATTTCTGTGATTGCAAGTCTTCCTTTACAGGCCCCATAGCTTGTGCAGGAATTATTTTCAGATGCTTCAGACATGGGGTGGGGAGCAACACTGGGACACTTAAAATTCCAAAGCCTCTGCCCTTCCTCCATAAAGAAGCAATGTATCAACAGCAAAGAGATGAGGGCTTTGATTCAAGTGCTCCAAGCTTTCCAGTCTTCCCTCCAACTAGGCCCCCTGAAACACCACAGTCCCTTTGGTATGTGAACAGATGGGGGGGGGGCGCAAAGTCTTACCTGCCCTGCAGGCCGTTTCTTCAGACCTGGGAGATTGCCTCTCAAGCAAAGGTCACATTACGGGCTGTTTACATTCCATCCACTCAGAATGTTTTGGCAGATGCTCTCAGCAGGTCCATGACACAAGCCAACAAATGGGATGCCTCACAGGGATGTGATTTTGGCATTCTCCACCAGTGGGTATTCCTCAAGTAGATCTCTTTGCCTCCCCCTTGAACAGACAACTTCCAAATTTTGTGCCAGGGCACCAGATCCTCTGGTATGGAAGGTGGAAACCATGTCATTCTCATGGAAGGGGATGTTTCTTTATCCATTCCCCTTCCCACTCATTAAGAAAGTTATGCTGAAAATACAGCAGGACTAACCAAAAATATTGTTGTTGACCCCCTTTTGGCCAAGACAGCACTGGTTCCCTCTTCTGCAATTAGCCAAGGGCAGTCATCACAAGTTACCTCACAGGTGGATCTTCTCACACAAGACAAAGGGATCTCTTATCCATCCTCACTTCACTCTGAGCTTGACTCTGTGGGCGATAGGCTTCTGATCCCTTTCCGACATCTCTTCTCCAAGGACGTGCTTCTAGTCCTGCAGGAGGCCAGGAAACCCAATATTAGGAGATCCTATTTGTCCGTATGGAAGAGGTTCTTCATCTGATGTCAAAGAAACATCTAGATCCATTTTCAGTGGACATTCCTCTAGTTCTTTCTTATTTGTGTGAGCTGCTTAAAGCTGGATTGGCTTATTTTTCAGTTAAAGCCCACATCGCCACTATTTCTGCATGTCTGTCTTTGTCTCCTCCTTTTAGTTTCTAGGCTAGAGGTTAAACTTCTTCTTAAAGGCATCCTTCATATCAGCCTCCTATAAAGCCTGTTTCTCCTCCATGAGATTTGAATTTTGTACTGGAAAAGATTACTCAGGCCCCTTTTAGCCTGCAGTCTCTACTTCTTTGAAGTTTTGCACATAGAAGACTATTTTGCTAGTAGCCATCACCTCTGCTAGATGAGTTTCTGAACTCCAAGCTTTAATGGCTTGTCAGACTTTTTTGAGCTTCCACAAAGATGGGTTTCTGTATGTACTTAACCCCTCCTTCATGTCTAAAGTGGTTAATGACTTGTCCCTTAACCAATCTGTTCATCTACCTACTTTCTTTCCTTCTCAAAATTCTAGTGAAAGGGTGCTTCATACCTTGAATGTGTATACACAACTCAGATTTTACCTAGACAAGACCAAGCCCATTAGGAAATCTGAGCAATTGTTTGTTTCTTTTCATCCCAGGGCACTGGAAAGACCTGCTGCTAAACAAACTATTTCCACTTGGATCTCCAAGGCCATTTCCTTTTGCTATGTGCTCCATGGCAAGATACTGTCTTCCTCAGTAAAAGCTCATTCCACTAGAGCTGTAGCTTCCTTTGGGGCCTTCTTCAAAGGTTTCGAGACTGCCTCTGTTCTGGAAGCAGATATATGGTCTTCTGTTCACAACTTCACCAAACATTACACGTTGGATACTATTTCTAGATCCAAAGCAGGCTTTGCCAGGGCAGTCCTACATGGGTTCATGGAGACATCCTCTGCTTCAACATACCTTTCCCTTCCATGAGCTTTGGTACTCTCTCTCATGTTATGAATACTGCAACATGGGAATAAAAGGACATAGAATAGTTGTGTAAAATCTCACCATAACTATAGATGTCCTTCTTTTCCATGTTGCAGTATTCTATCCCACCCTTCTTACCCCTTGGTTCATGCTTTTCTTAGAATGATAGCTCTTTTACCACTTATCCTTGGACTGGTGTTCTGACTGGGGCATTCACTTCTGAGGATGGTACATACAGATGTCACTTTTATGGCCTATGTCATCTGTTTGTGTGTAACGTCGCATGTACCCTGCAGTAGTAAAAGTCTTTTGTATACTAGTCGGACATTCAGGCCTCCTAGGTGGGGAATTCCCTATGTTACAAATATTGCAACATGGAAGAGAAAGGACATCTATGGTTATGGTAAGATTTTACTCGGTTATTCTTTACTAATAGGTGGGGACTGGAAAAAACATAAGAGGGTAGAATTCTGAAGAAATGTATGCAAATATTTGTTATAGAAGACGACTTCAGTAGTAGGAACTTGGACAGAGTTTGCATATTATTCCCCAAGATACAACAACTAGACAAGAATGGATAGAAATTATATTTCACAGGAGATTGTGCATTTAAATGAAAGCATCAGCACACATCCAGTAACTATTTAGATCATGCTCCAATAAAAACTGCTGCTTTCCCACCTACCTGTTAAAAAGAGGAATGGGTAGTGGAAATTCATGTTATTAGGGGAGATAGAAATTTGTTAAGAAATTGTAGCTAGTGAGTGGGATGAAATGAAAATGGAGTAGAAAAATTAGGTAGAAATAAAAAAAAGAGATATGGTTAGGAGCTGACAAAGGTTAAACTATTCTAGAATAAGGGTAATCTAGAACGGGAAGAGCAACTGCAGATTGCTAAAGTGAAAATAAGTCATTGTTCCGCTGTAATTCGGCATTCATCAGACATATCATTGAGTACAGTGCCCCCTTTGGTATGTACCTAACCAGGCATATCCAACAACTGGAACATCCACAGAGGTTCCTCACTAAAAAATACAGGGCATAAGTAATATGTCCTGTGCAGACTGCCTCAAGGCCCTATCCCTGTATTCTGTCTCCTACAGGCTTTTGAGGGGAGATCTATGCCTGGCATACAGGGCATTGTCAGACCCCAGTCTGAACCTCCTGCATATCCACAAAACAAACAGCACCATAATTACCCGTTCTAAAGACTTAAACCTGGCATGTGATATAAATAGGACCTGCTGGAGAGAGAGATATGTATCCCAGAGACTACTCCGTGTATGGAACAGGCTCCCCATCCATGTGAAGCAGAGTTCCTCCCTAACCCATTTCAAGTGCAACTTGGACAGTTGTATGGGAAACTGGAAATTCATCCCTGGTTTGGCACCTATGTCTCTAATGGGCACAGGTAACCTGTAAATGGTTCATCTCCCAGGCCCATGCTTACACTTATCAAGGATATCAGAACTTGCCAGAGATCTGGGATGCATGGCTAGGCTTAAAAAGGCCCTTGAGGTTTGTTAGCCTAGTAAATACCTATGAACCTGTAAAGTACTGGAATGTGGAAAGTAAGAAAAAGCACAAATGGAAATACTTGTGGAAGTCTTAATTATGCTGAGATTAGAGTAAGGTGAGGCTTAACAATAGTTAAGATAGAGTGAAATGATATAAAAGCAGTGATGTATAATCTGTAGGGATGTCTCCAGGAACATATGGCATTCCTGTGGAAGTTTGAAAGTAAGGAGGGAAGCAAGTGATACAAATCTGGAAGATTTAATAGTATTTTTAAAAGGAAGGAAGCGCCAGACTCTTTGAAGAAAGCTGTGGTTGCCATATTACTCAAAGATGGTAAAGATCCTTCAGACCCAGCATCATGTAGATCCATTTCAATTTTAAACCATGCTTATAAAGTGTTTGTACTAGCTAAAAAGGAAAAAGGTGTTCCCAAAATTGATAGACATGGATCCATGTTTTTTTTTTTGTTGTTTTTTTTTTTGGAGGGGAACCAAACATTTGACAACATTAATAGAACAATGATGATCCAGAGGGAAGCAGAATGTAAGAAAATAAATTTTTGTTGGTGGTTCTTAATGCAGTGAAAGCATTTGACAGAGTAAACTGGGATATTATGAGTAGGGCAGTGGAACCATTTACATTTCTTGATACAGTAATATTAATTAGGAAAATATGTGAGGAATCAGTGCCAGAATTCTCTCTCTGATGTATTGTGTCTAAATAAAGGAACCATGCAGGAGTATAGGCTTTCTCCTTTGTTGTTTGCATTATATTTAGAACCATTGACAAAGAAACTGACTCAACTTCAAGGATACAGTTAGTATGGTGTTCAAGAAAAATTTGCTTTATTTGCAGGTGATATTTTGTAACTGATAAAACCAGAAAACGACATCTAAGTTTTGTGGGGGGGGGTATAAAATTAATCAAAATAAAACAAAGGCTATAGCTGTAAACTATGCACCCACAGATGGATTGGTTCAATAATACCCATATTTATGGAGGCATGATAAAATGGAAGTATTTAGGAGTGTGAGTATGCTGTTATGGTAGCTAAGAATATATGGATGAGACTAAAAAGATAATTCAAAAACTGAGAAACTGGAAGCTTTTGTTTATGAATATGGATATCAAGGTGCAATCAGTAAAAATGTTTAGCCCCTTTAGTTTTATACATAGGGCAGCCATATTTTTATCAACCAGAGGATAAGTCATGGGTAGTAATTAATAAAGAGTTGAAGAATTTTATCTTGGAGAGGAAGAGGGCAAGAGTCAAGTGGGATAAGTTGATCCTTCCAATAGAACCAGGAGATTTAGGATTACCTAATTTGATGGGATATTTTAGAGCTAACACAGTTAAGGCTGCTGTACTTAACACAAGCAGAAAGCTGTACTTTGAAGTAGAAGGGGATAATGATGGAGCAGGAAGGAAATTCAAGAAATAAGAGTAGGATTTTGGAAGAAGATCCTTAAGAAGATCAACACCAGTCTAACTGAATATTACAGTCCTAAAGTAGCTGAAAGTATACTAAGAACTAAGCCAACATAGGAATGCAGAAGGGAAATTCTGCCAGTAAAGATGAACTACAGTTATGGTTACAGTGAACAAGCAAGAGGGGCCTGGAATTTACTGGTGGAAACTGGCAAAGGAACTAAGGTTTGTTGTTTTTCTTTCGGCTTTTCCCGGTTAGGGGTCGCGACAGCAGAACTCCGGTCCGCTAATGATTGGCAGTAGATTTTTACTGTGCCGAGGTGCTAGCTCGACGCCCAACCTTCAATGAAGGCATGCCCATTCACGCATGTCTTTCGAACACTACTCGACCACGGGGAGGACATGCAGACTTCACACAGAAGGCACTCCAGCTGAGAATCGAACGGGAGAACCTCTTGCTGTGAGGCAAAAAAAAAAGGAACTAAGGTATTGGAAGCAAGTAGAGAGGGAAAGGTAACAGAATGAGAAGAGGCCAAAAAGACATTTGGACTGCATGTTAGAGATTGCCTTCCTTATCAGCGATTGATATCAGAGTATAAGCAAAGAGAAAGGAAGAGGGAGATCCCAAGTGAAAGACTTGCACTGGTTGAGGTTTTAATTGAATCTAGAATAGAAGCTGCTGTTAAAAGGGATAATTAGTAGGGCATATAAAATATTACACAATGACTACAGGAATCAATAAGAGGAGGTCACATAAGATTGAGAATGTGTGTGTGTGTGTGTGTGTGTGTGTGTGTGTGTGTGTGTATATATATATATATATATATATATATATAGTTCCCAAGTAAGCTACAAAGTTTAGAAGGTTAAGAATTTTTGCCTGAAAGTATTTGCATAGGTACTTTTATACCCCAAGAGAGGTGCATGGGACCATATAGTTTGGGAGTGTAATGAGTTGGCAGACTTTAAAAATTCCTTACAGAGTACTGTGTAGGGAGTTTTGGGTGATCAAATGAGCGTAACTAAGGAAATGATTATTTTTCTGAGCAGGAATACAGGATCCGAATTATATAGACATAGTAATGTCTTGTTTAATTCTGGTGGCTGCCAAAAAAAGCAATTACTAGAAAATGGATACCAGAATCTAAACCAACCATACTCTAAAAGAACAGAAGGTGGGATCTTTAGAAAAGGGTACAAGTAAATTACACAGAAAAAATGGAAATTGTGGGAACAATACATGCAGAAAACTGTTTTGGAGAAGGAATGAGGTTTAAGAGAGGGCAGGAATTGAAAAATGTATGTAATGTATTGTGTGTATAGTATAGAACAATATTTCTGATGTATAATGTTTGTAAATATGAATTTGTAATACAGTCTAATTTTATATAAATGTGAATGCCTATGAACAAGTGATAATTCAGTGAAGGTGCTTTTCAACAAAAGACGTAGTACTTTAATGTCTGCATCATATACAATAGACACTGATACCTCTCCCATTTCACATTTAAAATATCCCTGACTGCCCACTGTACAAACTTGTTTTACAATGTAACATGCACTTTGTAAAGTCACATAATAATGGACTGAATGACAGTTGTTATAAAGAAAGAAGGATAAGATACGTAATGTATAATGTATGTAAATGAAAAAAAAATATGGTTTACTCTCTTTTCTGTTAATGCATGCCAATACCTTAAGTGATAATTTAATAAGGGTATTTAAAAGAAATAAGCAGTCTACCTCATGGATTTTTTATACAAATGTTAAGAACAATAAAAAAATATTTTACTTGCCATTCCCTTTAGTGTCCTCCTCAAAATTAATGATGTAAAATAGGGTGTATGCATTGCAGTCCACTGACCAATTTAACATAGTCGACAAAAGTTGTCATTTTTTTACAGCTACTGTTTGCAAAGTTACATTTGACATGGATGTTTCTATATTTTTAATATGACTGATGCTTTGTAGTCTCCCATTTATTCACTGATTTCACAATGTTGACTGTCGTCTTGAAACCTGTCTCTCTCCCAACACTAATCTCTGGTTCAAGACCAAGGTACTCATGGTTCTTCTGGTTAGCTCCTTTTTGTCACTCAGGCATTTTCATGTGGAGCAATGGAAAATGTTTTACTGGCAAGTCTCTCTATTGCCTTTGTTGTTAAAAGAATGAAAAGCAGAGCCACCTCCTGCTTGCTGGCTCATAAACTTTATTTCCTCATTAGCCTGTTCTGCAGCAAAAGAATTTTGACCATCTAGGGGAAAAAAATATTCTGTGGACCGCTGGATATACAACAGCTTGAATTTCACACCACACAGCTATGCAAGACTGTGCCTGGCATAAATCCTACTTCCAGAATCAGTGTATATTGTAGCTAGGTTTCTATATGCATTTGACTGTACATAGAGAAAATTATGACATGAAACATTAATTTTCTCTAAGAGCAGCAAAGCTTAGGAGGCTGAAATCCTGCAGGCTGATTGTGTACTACATACACTACAAAGCAGTGCAAGACTGTGCCTGGCATAACTCCTCCTTTCAGTATCACTGTATACTGTATTTAGCTTTAAAATGTTGTTTTATACCCGAAAGTGATTAGATACTGGGATATGATCATTCTTTTGCAAAGGAACCTGCTACTAGTTTCTGTATAGTTGCATCTTCTAGGAAAGTCTTTGTCTTAGTTCTTCTTAAGCTACAATATGCTTTTGTTCCAACCCCGTGGAGTTAATGGATATCTCTGTTTAGATCAGTAGTATAATTAACTACAAATGTAAAAAAAATAAGAGATTTTTTTTCTTTGCCTTTGCAATCCCTGCTAAGAAGAACTCTTGGACTGCAGGCCATAGACTTCAACAGGGTCTTAGTTATTGGGTGTAATGTTATCTTTAGGCCTTTGCTATTCCTGAGTAACAAATCTTTTAAGACTTTCATCTGAATGAGGCAGTCAGTTGTATGTTATATTCTCAGAACAGTCTGAACTGGAGAAGGTGAATCCATTCTTTATAAGCATTGGTGGACATTGTCTGCTACCCTGAAAAAACAGAGTAATGGGACTGTTAACAGCTGCAGTTTACGTTTGGCATTTGCCTTCCCATAAGGTGCACTGCCAGGCTAATAGTAGTAGGATGACACAGTACAAAGTGTGCTACTATTACAAGGCCAGAAAGACAAAACTCATAAGTAGCCAGACATCCCCTGTAAGAGACGTAGCTTTTTCCTTTGTGAAAAGCTATAAGGCTGCCATTTGGAATGCAGTACTTAGGTCTTGTAAAATATTATTACCTAAACTTATTGGCCACAGTAGATGATACGTTTGGAAGAACTGCAGTTAGAGGCTTTTTTTATTTAGCAGTTTCATCTCCCTGTACTGATTTTCTGCTACTGTTTAATGATTTGGAAAATGATCAGAGATTAGATTGAAATATTATACAGCTGCACAAATATTTGGGAAGTAGACCATTTTATAGTGGGACATCTCATTCGGAGCCTTTTAAATGAGATTCTGTCACTCAGCTCTGTACATTTGTCTGGTTTTGTCAAGCCCTGTCATAGATTAGTGGGGAAAGAGTGCCCTCTATAGAGATCAGATGTTCCCTCTATAATGATTAAATTACTTTCCTTTCTCCCATGATATTGCAGTGTCGTGTGTGTGTGTGTGTGTGTGTGTGTGTGTGTGTATATATATATATATATATATATATATATATATATGTGTATGTGTGTTTGTTTGTGTGTGTATGTATATATATATATATATATATATATATATATATATATATATATATATATATATACATACATAGATAGATGTATTTTATATATATATGGATCTAGTTTGATCCAGCAAATGTACTTTTCACTGAAATGTAAATTTTCAAACTCACTTACGCGAAAGTGCATTTTTTCAAAAATGCACTTTTGTGTAAAACCTAAACCAAAAAAAAAAAAGAACCCACAATTATGCAGGGGGGCAAGCCCAGCTGCACACCCCTACTTTAATATTCTCACTCCGAGATCGCACTACAGTGGGGAAAAGAGAATATTCCCTTATCCCCACTGTACCACAGTCTCGGCAATAGTTTGTTTAGTTGTACATAAACACTAAACGGTGATGTACAACCAAACTAACATGCAAACTGCATGTTTTTAATTTCTCTCTTTTTTTTTAATTATGTTCTTACATGAAAGTGCATTTTCAAAAAAATGCACTTTCGCGTAATTGACTTTGCGAATTTACGTTTCGATGAAATGTAAATTCACTGGATCAAATGGGATCCATATGTGTGTGTGTGTATAAACATATAAACTAGTACTGAGTGGGAGAGACAATCTTCCATGTGGATGGATGCATGGGGCTTTTGCCCTACAAAAATGCTTATTTTGTGAAATGTTCCCTACCTACCTACTATTTGCAGTAAGTTAAAATGTGACATCTTCACTTCTTCCCTAGCAGACAGCTTGGTCTAGTTGACAAACTATACTCAGTGAGGTGACACTCAGTTTTTTGCTGAAATTATGCACCGGGTCCAGTTTCTGTTGAGTGTTCTGTGTCATAAGCAAGTTTTTTTCCTTCCCAGAATTCTCTAGATGATGATAAAAATAAATTCAAATATATAATTTAAAATAAAAGAAGAGCCTTCTTCTTGCCCTTATCAGTCGTGGTGAGCGGAGTTGAAGTAGTGCTTCATCCAGCTTGCAACTAATTAAAATTAATGTATGTAAGTTCTAATAGTAAAGTCTAATGGAAGTAACATAAACAGTTGTGGTCTGAAACAGTGACTTGTGCCTAGAAAACTTTAGATATGCAAAAGAGTAAAATCATCATAGTGTAATAACTCATTAAACTGTGTTGCTTCTTCTGTGGTATATTTTTCCCTAAACTACTAAAGACCCACTACTACTGGTTTCCTTGTCAGAGCCACATGGAGCTTTCAAGTCTTTCAATAAGCATTTACACCTCTCCTTTTGAACTGTGCACTCTGCTGGTATGGTCCAGTGTCACAGCCGGGACGAGGGAATTTGTTTGGGTGGGCAAGACAACATTTGATGGAAGGCATTTTCCATTCTACCTGTATCTCTGGAGTAACACTTTCACTACATATGGCACTCCACTACTGGTAGGAACCCCTGCAAGTACTGCTGAAACATGCTTCCTCCTGTCTGGGAAGGAGAAATGGAATGCACAGTCTTTCTTGTCTCAGCTAGGCATTCAACAGCATGGTCTTGTAACCAAGCTCTCGTCACTGGTGTCATAATCTAGGCCAAAATGTCTCTGCCAACAGCCTTGCTAAAACTTAATTTTGTGTCCCAACTGTAACTCTGTGGTATAAGAGATTAAAGCCCTGAATCTGATCCTGGTGACCACAGTTTCAGTAATGTTGTGGGTGTAGGAAGAGTGAGGCAGGAAAGGATTGGGAGTAAGCTGCTGCTCCCAGCTTCTCCATCTTGGGGAGAATATATAGTGGTTCTGATCCACTGGTCACTACCAAGTAAGATGAGGTTTGCAAGCAGAAAAATACAGCCAGGACAGGAAGCATGGTCTTGGCAGTACCATATAAGTAATGGTAGTCCTTGTTTGGTGTGGGTAAAAGCATGTACACTTGCACTGGGAGGGTATTGTGGGTCCTTGCAGTGATTGTCCCTCTCTGGTCATCTCTCTCTTTCTCTCACACTGGGGACTCTGCAGGATGTGGGAATGTTTGGTGTGTATGGGGGGGGTGGAGCTAATGGTCAATAGGCATGGAGGGGCGAAACTTTCTCTGAAAAATTATTTTACTGCATTTTATGTACAGAGAAAATGCAGTCCTTTTTCGGTGAGGACACAAGATAAAAGGATGTAATCGTATACTGAGAGTTTAGTCCTGCAGTACTAAGCAACTAAAATGGCAACATAAGGAATTCACCTTGTATAGTAAAATACAGCTCTGTGCATATATGCAACTTAACCATGTATAGTATTTAACAGAAATAAGCAGAAAGTTTAAAAAATTCTAATAATGCTTAACGTGTTCATTAGCAATACGTATTATATCATGCCTCAAATAGCACAGTACCAGAAATTTAAGCAGCACTGTTTAATTTCATGTTTTAATTTAAAAATGTTTACAAAATTGCAAATATGAAGTGGGAAGTACTTTGCAATTAACGGAAATTGCACTGTACAAAAAACTGCCTTTGATCTTACATGTAGTCCAAAGAACCTCCTGGATGGAAAGCAGTAGATTCACAAAGTTTTCTTACAAGAATGTACCATTTTAAAATATACATCACAGAGAAGGATGGATAACTAAAGCATCTGCCACTATATCTTATTCAAAACTGTGTACAGTATCGCACACGAGTAACAGCTGCAGTGAACTGTAGAAAACAAATCTGTAGTAGTTCATGATGTATATTAGAGGCACTTAAACCTGTGCTGGAATGTAGTGGGGCTTAGTGAGTTTAGTGGAAGTAAAACAATGGGATAGTAACATTTGTGAAGGAAAATAAGTAGGGATGGATTAATAGAACTAATGGGCTTTGGATAAAAGGCAGGAACATACTTGTACCTTTTAAGAATGCACAGAGCATTGAAGGTACAGAGAGGAAACCTTCTCAAGGAATAAGGTTGTTTAGCCTATACTGGTTTCATCATGCTGCAGTCATAGAATGGTAAGCTGCTGTATCTGTTGGTGTAACGTACTGTGTTAATTGTGGCAGATGTGTAGGGGTTGAGCATGTTATTTTATTTTTGGTCACACTGCTTATTTTGTACAGAATTCAGTTAAGTAACATCTACTGGAGGTCCTGGTATATGTCACGTCGCATGAGTGAGTAGACCTGGCTGGGTGTGTCAAGATTTTGGAGAACTGCAGTCTTGAAAGAGTTTGTGGCAGCTCTATGTGTATGGCAAAGTATAATCTTTGATGAAATGTTGTTGTACTAAGGCTGAGTGGTTGTTAGGAGAAAGTGTAGTTGCAAAATGTCCCAAGGCTGTCACCAACCATCTCAGCAGTGTTGTCAGTGTGACTCTACCAGATTAAGCTGCATTTAAGAAAGGCCATCAGACATTCAATGTTTGGGACTTGAATGAGCATAGCACTTAAAAGCACAAGGTCGATTCTACTGTGTGTGCAGTAGTTGTTGACATCTTGTCTTGTGTTTAGTGTCACACAATATTCTGGCATTACAAGGAGGTATATGGTTTATAAAAACTAAATTTATATTTGTGCATTAAAAAGCACCATTTTTAGGTGACCCATGTTTGATTTGCAGCTCAGGCACCTGAACGCTGTTAGAGGAGGGTGTGAAGGAGGAGGAGTTGTTGGGGAAGCCTGACAGTTCTGACTCACCTCGTGGGTGTCACCTAATGGGAGCACGATGTGTTGCAACCATAGAGAATGAGCCTGAGAGTATGTGCTGCATTTGTGCATTAGCACATACCCAAGAGAGTAGGTAGAGACATGCTGCCTGAGGAGGCAGCAGGGGTAAGAAAGCTACCACGCGGGAGGAGGGTGCTGTAAAGGTGGACCGAAAGACTACCACACAGGACTTTTTTTTATTTATTTTTTATTTTATTTCAGTTTGATTACCGGGGAAGTCCACTGGGCCAAGAAGAACCCATTTTCAGTGGAGGCCCGGGGAGAAAAGCTCCAAAGGCAGTATAAAGTAATATAATGCATGAGAAGAATACAAAAGAATGTCCACACAGCAAGAATACATAGTAAGATCACTGCAAACGCAAATTTACAATAGAATGTACACGCAGCAAAAAATACAGAGAAGAACACAGCAAAAGCTAAAAAAACAAAAATTTTTTTTTTTTGTGAACAAAATTTGCAAATTTTTTTAATGTTTTCGTCCTTATAGTGAAGTTAGAGTCAGCTAAAAGTATTTAGCTAGAATTAGAGTGAATAAGGTGCAAGAGTACAGAAGCTTAGTTTATGAGAACCTTGGAATTACGTAGGGTGAAAGCAAGAACATTTCCATTTTGAAGATAGGTGTAAGAAAAGTTGGGTTTTAAAATATTCTGTGTTAGGTATGTTTCTAAGAGAAGGAGGGAGAGAGTTCCATTTCTTACCTAGAGAGAAGGATAGTAGTTGCTGGCCAGCGGGATGTATAGGTCTGGGGATGGAGATTAGATTTTGGTGTTCAGATCTTAATGATCGGTTGGGAATGTAAGGGGGAAGGATGTTGGATAGAGCAGGGCATTTTTCTGGGTAGAATATTAATTTATGAGAGGTTGTTAGCTGGAGATAGTCAAGGTGGTTTGGGAGTTCTAGCCAGTTTAGGGATTGAAGGGAGAGGCAGTGGTGGGTTGAGTTTTTGGATTTAGTTGCAAATTTAGAGATTTTATTATAACAAGCTTCAAGTTTCGATGAGAGGGAGGCAGACAGATTAGTTAGGAGAGGGGCTCCATAAAGTAGAGAGGGAAGGAGGTAGGAAGTAGCTAAGGTTTGCCTAGAGGATTTTGAAAGAAATAGATTATTTCTGTAGAGCATACCTAACTTTTGGTGTTTTTTTATGTTTTGTTGAATGTGGAGGTCAAATTTAAGCTCACAATGGTTATGCCAAGGAGTTTAGCGTAGGGTACCACTTCTATAGGGGTGTTGGTTTGGCTGAGGATGTTGAAAGAGTTTTTGTCAAAGGAGGAAGCCTTGGTAGGGAGAAAAATTAGTATTTTGGATTTACTGGAGTTGAGGGAGAGATGGTTTTGGTGCATCCAGTTTTCTGTAGTGGAAAAAGCTGTTTGTGTTTTGGAGAGAAGTTCAGAATAATTGGGAGCGGCACAGATTAAGGTAGAGTCATCAGTGTATTGGATGACTGTTGAGTCAGGGAGAGCAGTGTGAAGGTTGTTTATGAAGATGTTGAAAAGTATGGGACCGAGGATGGATCCCTGAGGAACGCCGGTAGGAGTAGGTAAGAAAGGGGAGGTAGCGGTCTTCCATCTGACAGCCTGAGATCTGTCAGAGAAGTAACTGGAGAACCAGGAAAGAGTATTAGAGGAAAGATTGAGGTTAGAGAGGTGATATAGAAGGTGAGTATGGGAGATGGTGTCAAAGGCTTTAGATAGGTCTAGCAGAACAGTGGATACAAGAAGTCCAGAATCTCGGGCTTGATTAACTGTTTCTAAGAAGGAAAGTAGGGCAGTTATGGTGCTGTGGCCTGGACGGAAACCGTGTTGGGTGGGTGTAAGTAACTGATTCTCTGTTAAGTAGGGTAAAAGTTGTTGGTGGACACATTTCTGTAGAATTTTTGATATTGGAGAGAGAAGGGCTATAGGGCGAAAGTTAGAAATGGAGTTGTTTTTACCTCCTTTATGAAGTGGTAGAATGTAGGCAGAACGCCAGAGTTTGGGAACGTATGACTCTTGTAAGGATCGGTTAATCAGGATACTAATTGGTAGAGCAATTCCTTCGGCTGCGCATTTGAGGAAGGAGGGGGGAAGGTTGTCGGGGGCATTGGAGCAGGGTTTTAGTTTGGTTAAGAGCTTCTTTATAAATGTAGTGGAAACTGGTTTGAGTTGAAATAGAGTGACAGCCATTAGAAGAGTTTAGGAAGTTGGAAGGGTTGTTGTTAGGGAATGTTTTGGTTAGTTTGGCTATAGAATCAGTAAAGAAAGTGTTGAAGAGAGTGCTCAGTTCATTGTCAGTTAAACTAGGGTCAGGGCAGGGGTTATTCCGAGATCCAGGATGGAGAAGAGAGTTGACAGACTTCCAGAATTGTTTTGGGTTGTTATGATTATTAGACTGAAGTTTGTTGTAGTAGCTTTTCTTGTCACAGGTGATTAGTTTTTTTACTTGGTTGCGGAGTTGGGTATATTGGAGCAAGGCAGAAGACTGTTTATTCTTCTGATAAAGCTTCCAACATTTGTCTCTGAGCTGCATGGTGTGTTTGGTCTCTTTGGTCAGCCAAGGAGCAGAATTGGTTTTGATTCGTTTGTTTCTAAGGGGAGCTAGGGAGTTATGGGTATTTAGGAAGATGAAGTTAAAGTGTTCTACGGCATTGTCAAGGGAGAGAGTGTAAAGGATTTGCCAGTTGATTTGTTTGAATATGTTAGAGAAGATTGTGGGGTTGAAGTTGTTGAGGTTACGAGTTTGGATGTAATGATGTTGGCAAAGAGAGGGGTTAGCTGAGCGGTGAATGAAGGCAGGGAGGTGGTCACTAAAGGAGTTGGGCATAGTTCCTGATAGAGAGATTTTGTTTGGATGGGAGACTAAAATCCAATCTAGGATGGATCCTGGGGGGTGGTTTTTGTTAGGCCTGGTTGTAGAGTGGATTACTTGGGAGAAGTTGAAAAGGTTGATAGCTAGGGAGGGGGAAGGTGTGTTGATTTTGTTCCAATCAATGTTGACGTCGCCTAGAATAAATGTTTCATATTTTATTTCAGATGAGGCCCAGTGGAGAATATTCTCCAGGGTAGAGATATTGTCACCTGGGGAGATGTATAAAGAAATGAAGCAGATATTTTTGTGTTTATTGAGTTGGAGCAGACAAGCAGTTATTTCAGCATTTTTGAATAGAGGAGTTGGGATTTGTAGGGGGATTATGGAAAGAAGGTTAGAGTAGAATATGGCAGAGCCTCCACCTTTTTTGTTTATTCGGTCACTCCTGAGGATGTTGAAACCTGGAGGTAAGATTTCGGAATCAGAGATATGGGGTTTTAGCCAGGTTTCAGAGACGGCTAAGATGTCAGGTTGGTTGTGATTAATCCAGGCGTGAACATGGTGAATTTTGTTGTTAATGGAAGCAGTTCCACTCCCTACCACTGGAAGCTTATCATGTTGAGAAGCTAATAGGATGTTGAGGCACCCCAGGCAGTCATGAATGGTTTGTAGGACTCTTACCTAGCTCAAGGATGACTGGCTCTTGCATCTGATGACACAAATAGCCCATATGGGTAAAGGTAGTAGAGGTATTGGGTATGTTTAGTGGGGGATTTAAAAAGAAAAAGACACCATGTTGGGGGCCAAAGTGTAACTAATAGTGTAATAAACATTGTGCTGTTTCTGGCAGTGTCTACAAGCTCATTTACAGCAACTGATAACTACAACATTAATGAATGTCGTGTTTTGGAAATAAGTGTAGATTCTGTATCTGTTCATGGTTGTCACATGCAAAATGAAATTACTTGGTTTTAAAAATGGAAGATAAATGGTTTTAATTTACAAATTGCCTTTCTTATTTGCATGTATGCTGTCAGAGCTGGGAATGAAAAAGAAGTTTGTATTTTTTTTTTTACTGACTGACAACAGTCTGGCTAGTAACATAACTTGGTAGTTAGTAATGAAATGTTTTGCAGCCATCTACATTGCTGGATTTACATAAAAAAATTGTATTTAGTAGGTACATAAAATATAACCAGTGTTGAACTATGAATTTTTCAAAATGGTTTGGAAGTACAAATTTTGTATGAGAATGTAGTGAATCTGAAATACATTTATTTTTTATTTCCACTAAGGTGCGGGAGATATGCTGTGTGCTACTGTAAAACAGAATTTTCTCATGTGTGAGCATTGTATCAGTAATTTAACTGGTCAATGGCACATTATAGGGTATCAGCAGAGCTGTGGAATACAAAGTCAAACCACCTGAAAAAGTATGAACTGATCCATAAACAGTTCATAAAATGTATTCAGTTATGTGCCTGAAAACATATACTGCCTTGCTATGCAGACTAGATGTCAACATACTGTGTTATGATGACTTAACATGAATGAAGAATTCAATTTTTTTATGTCTTTTATAAAATCATTCAGGAACGATGTAAGCAATGTTACTGAAATGCTTATGCTTCTGTTGAGTAAGTGCGATGCATTGTTCATTTTAGGTAATACGCTTGGAAGGACAGGTAACAAGATACAAGTCTGCAACTGAAAATTCAGAGAAGGTAGAAGATGAGCTGAAATCTGAAAAACGTAAACTCCAAAGAGAGGTAATGAGTGTTGACTCTGATATGTGATGTAGCTTTTTTAATAACCCCCCTTATAATTCTAAGTTCCCATACGAGTCAATATTTTCCCTGTTGCATTTCATGCACTACTGCCCCTTTTCATACATTTTTATTGTGCAGCACTTTAGCTGTTCCTCTTACTAACTCTTCACCTCCTGTTCTGTCACCCAGACTAACTTGCATCCCTGGGTTAGCTTTCTTTCCCTTTGTCTGTGGTTCTCCACGTAAGTTATTAGAACATCTCCCTAATACCGCTTTTGTTTGCGTACATTAAAGGATATCCTCACCCAAATGTCAGGTTTCTACTTTGCCTGTAATGCATCCCCAAGAGTGCTCAGTACAAGAATAATTACTTCATTTCCTGTATGCATTGGATTTGGATTTTGCAGTTAATTTGCTCACTGTTTTGGTTTTATGGCCACTATTAATTTGTTTACTATCTGTGTCCTCACCAGTTTTCTTTCTCTTTTATATCCTAATAACAAATCATCTATTCATGAATCTCAGCTGTAACTAGAGCCACTCTATAATGACTTACTGCTCCAACTCATCCTGCAAGCAAGCAGTCACCCGTATGCCCACCCATTTGTAGTGCTTATGGATTAATCATATTTCTTCTCAGTTTGCTTTAACAGAGTTTTGTGTTTTCAGTGTTCTAACAACATACAGCATCCATTCTCACACCAGTCCCTGCCTGTAAATTTTTGTATTATGTTTGTTACTTTTTTATTGCTTATATGTTTCACCATAGGTAAGTTTGTCTTGTTCATAGGTACGTACTAGGCTAATGGCCCTGGAGCCTTTACAAGCCTAGCCCATAGACGTGCCCTGGCATTGTGCCACCCGACATTAGTTCATAGTGCCTCTATCAAGTAGAGCCATTGGAGTGATCCCTGGGGTGAACTTTCTATTTTCCATCCACTCAAAATTCCTCTTGAAAAGGGCCAGTGAAGTGCTCTGCTTGACATGTATGGGAAGTCTATTCCAGAGCATGGGCAGTCTCTGGGTTATGAACCTGTCCCTCCAGCATGTTCTGTTGATTAAGGTAATGAGGTTGAGGTCTCTGGAGCATGTGGTGCGGAGGGATTGGGATTTCTTTAGATGTAACCAAGTATTCACCACCAAAGTCCAAACAAAGCGATCCGGTAAACAATAAAGGATACCTTCAGTGATTCACAGGATACTGTTGTTGATTCACCCAAAAATGTATTTAAATCCACAGAGTAGTAAAAACCGCTAGAAACAAAAAACCACTAGAGATAAAAAAATCATGGATTGAGCGCTTTCGTCTCCAATCGGAGACTTCATCAGAATCCATGAAATAAATCAGACCACTCCTTTTATACAAAATATACTAATTAATCAATATATGTTGGGCTTGAGTAATCACCCATCTTAAAGGGCCAATATGTTGTTAATTCTTTGAGTACATAAACAATGCAAAAAATCACTTACTAAAAACATCTTGGTGAAAACAGACAACAATGTTGTTGGAATACTAAATAGTGCATAAAATACATAGTGGTAAATGAAGTAAAAAACTGTATATTTACATTTATACGCTAAAAACAATGTATAACAATATTTTATGTAAGCAGTAAATGTGTATAAGTAAATGAATGAATAAATAAATAAGAACATCAAACTGTTACCTAAACCCAAATATATTTTACTAAAATTAATAAATTACTTTAAATCCACAATAATTTAATATGTAAATAAAATGTTAAAATATTAAAATATTGATTAAACCCATATGAATGTATAAGTATATAAATATATATATATATATATATATATATATATATATATATAAAAATGTATAAATATATAAATATATATTGGTGGGTATAAAAATATATAATGAAAATGTAATATAGAAATTACAAACTTACATGTGTAACACTGTAAAAAATATATATATGTGTGTATATATACAAAGATAAACAATGGAGTGTAAATGAGAAGATACAAAAACCTTGTGTTTATATAATACATTGCTTGCCTCTGTTAAATTTGTACTCTAAATAACCAGCATAAGGCCATGGTTTCGACACCAGTCATTGTTCTCAGTGAGGCCTTTCTGTATGATGTATACATCACTTGGGGAGTTAATAATGGCTCCCAGCTTGCAGTCACCTGCGAACTTGGCCAGCCAGAGTCCCTCCATGTTGGCCTGGACTTCTGAGAAGTAGATGCCAAACAGGAGAGGATCCAGGACCGATCCCTGTGGGACTCCAATCATGACTGGTCGGCAGTCTGACTTGGAATCTGCTACTTTCACACTGTGGATTCCACCTGTGAGCCAATTTGCAACTCACATAGTGATATAGGGGCTGAAGCCTAGTTTGGTGAGTTTATCAATAATTTCTGAGTGGGGAATGGTATCAAAGGCCTTTGGCCAGATCGAGGTGGTTGTATGAACTGCCTTGCCCTCATCCATAGCTCTGGTGACTGACTCAAAGAAGTCAACCAGGTTGAGCAGGCATGATCTACCTTTCACAAAACCAAATTGAGTGGGATCTAGAGTTTGGAGATTCCCTATATCCTTGTTAATTAGGTCCATGATGATGCGCTCCATAGCCTTACATATCAGACTTGTCAGACTAATGAAGCGATAATTCCTAGGGTCTGTAGCCGCTCCCGTTTATGGAGAGGGATGACTGTAGCAGTGTGCCACTCGGTAGAGACAGAGCCTGAGATGAGGCTATGATTGAACAGGTCACACAGATGTGGTGCCAGTTCACTTTGTAGTTCATGTAGAACACATTCAGGGATATTCTCGGGTCTCATGGAAGCTGTATTCTTGGCCTTGGACAATGCAGCTTTAACCTGTGCTGCAGTAATGCTGGATGCCTGATATTCCTCCGATATTGTAATTGGTCCTTTGGGGGGGGGTAAAGATGGCACTGAATCTATTGGCCAGTATGTTGGCAATATCTGTTGGCTCAGTATAGGCGGTGCCATTGTGCAGTAACTCAGACCAAACCTGGGTATTGCCATGGAGATTCTTGATATAACTATAGAAGGCTTTGTGGTTGTTTTTAGTGTCTACCACAATTTTGCCTTCATAGCTGGCTTTAGAAGTTCCATCATTGTTATGATTGTTTTGTTGCAAAACTTTGCTGTGTTGGCTGTATGGCCCAGGTCATAAATGAGAAGGGTCTTACAGACCAGTGCAAGTACCTTATTAACAAAAATAAATTTATGTGAAATCTGATATTCCTTCTGGTGTGTGCATCTTTGGTTGAGGATGGTTAATAAGATGGGGAGGATAGCTTCATGTAAGATATTCACAGCCTTTGGAATTCAAAGTACATATGTCACTGATTATTTCTGCCTACAGTTGTAGAATTACAGAGAAACAAGTTTGAAAAACTTGAAACTGTATTTAGGTGAGCTATCTGTCACAAATTGTCACTTTCACATCTTAGCCAGACTGTGGCTTAGAATCAGCATGATAACATATGTTCATAGGTAGGCACTAGGCTATTGGCCCTAGGGCCTATATAAGCCTAGCCAAAAAGGTACCCTGGCTTTCGCCACCCAAGAAAATTATTTTTCTGTGCCCATGTCGAGCAGAGCCACAGAGGTGATCCCCGGGGTGAATTTCCTATTTCCCATCCAATCATCAAGATTTTTCTTGAAGAGTGCTAATGAGGAGCTTTGTTTAATATAGATAGGTAGTTTGTTCCAGAGTATGGGAAGTCTCTGGGACAGGAATCTATCCTTCCAGCTTGTTCTTTTTATTGTGGTGACAAGATTTAAGTCCCTAGAGCGTGTAGCTCGGAGGGATTGGGATTTCTTTAAGTGGAGCATGTCCAACAGCTCTGGGTTTGACATAGCTTTGTATGTTAGGCAGAGATCGCCTCTGAGTAGGCGATATGTGATGGAGTAAAGCTGGAGATTTTTGAGACAGTCTGTGTAGGGCATCTGTTAGAGGCCAGTAATTCTCTTTGTGAGGTATTTCTGTGGTCTTTCCAGTTGTTGTAGATGTCTTGTGGGGTACATACCAAAAGGGACATTGTACTCTCTAATGGATCTAATGAGTGACGAGTAGGGGGGAACAATGACCTCTTTTTTTTCCTGGATGAGAAACCTTTTATGATGAGGTGTGCCACGTAGAAGGATTTCCTGACTACTGTGGCGATGTGATTATCAAAGGAGAGACTACTGTCCACCTGTGTACCAAGGTATCTTATCACACACACTCAGTGTTAAGTAGACTGCCACCTATATGGTTACTTATGGGTACAGAGTTTTTACAGTGCACTTTTTGGTATTGAGCTTGAGGCCATGGCTTTGACACCAGACATCTGTTTCAGTGAGGCCCTTTTGTAGGATGTCCACATCGTTAGGAGTTTCAGTTATAGCTCCTAGTTTGCAATCATCTGCGAACTTCGTTAGCCAAAGACCTTCTTTGTTAGCCTGTACTTCAGAAAAGTAGATACCAAACAGGAGAGGACCGAACTCTGGTACTCCACTTGTCACTGGTCTGAAGTCGGATTTGGAGTCTGCTACTTTTACAATGTTGGTTCTGTCAGTGAGCCAGTTGGCAACCCATCTTGTGACATAGAGATTTATACCTAGTTTAGTGAGTTTGTCAATAATTGCAGAGTGGGGGATGGTGTAAAAAGCCTTGGCAAGATCTAGATAGGCTGTGTGAACCACCTTACCCTCATCTACAGCTTTGGTGCCTGCTTCAAAGAAGACTGTCAGGTTTAGGAGACATGATCTGCCTTTTACAAACCCGAACTGGGTGGGGTCCAGAGTTTGGAGATTGGTCTTTGTTTATAAGTTCCATGATGGTACGTTCCATGGCCTTGCAGACCAGGCTCATTAGGCTAATGGGGCGGTAGTTCCTGGGGTCCGTGGTGGCTCCCCCTTTGTGGAGTGGAATAACCGTCGCTGTGCGCCATTCAGTGAGCACAAAGTCTGAGGTGAGGCTATAATTGAACATGGTGCTTAGGTGGGTGCCAGTTCATTCTGTAGTTTGTGTAGAACACAGCCAGGGATGTTGCAAGGTCCCATGGCTGCTGTGTTCTTGGCTTTGGAGAGTGTGTTTTTTCCTGTGCAGCTGTGATTACAAGAACTTTGCATTCTTCCGGTATAGAGATGGGCCCTTTAGGGGGTGAGAGGGGGGGGGGTAAAGTTAGCACTGAACCTATCTGCCAGGATGTTGACAATATCAGTTGGTTCTGTATATTTACTGCCATTGTGCTGTAACGCAGAGCAGATTGAGATTCTTGACATAGATATAGAATGCTTTGTGGTTGTCTTTAGAATCAGTGGCAATTTTATTTTCGTAACTAGCTTTGGAGGATTTTATGAGGGATCTCAAATTACTGAGGCTGACCAGGGAGTTCCTCCATTCATAGGATTTTACTCTTTTTTGCAACAGTTTCTTTCTTCTGTTGTAGAGTTTGTTTATGGCAGGGAACCACCCACCAGATTGGCTTCCTTTTTTTGGAGGATAGCATCTTGGTTCTGTTAGGGATAGCATGATCCATGCACTCGTGTAAGTGCTTATAAAGTGCATTTGTGTAAGATTCGGCAGTTGTACCTCTATTGGCCATCTGCGTGGGTGTCGTGAAGTGTGCCACTTCTGTCTTAAGAAGTCTGAAGTTGGCTATGGAGAATTTTTTACGGTGGTTTCCCTAATGGGGGGGTGGGGGCGGGATGTGGATGTCTAGGGTGATTAGCTTTTGGTCGGATCTGACCAATGAGGATTTGACCTCTGGTGTGGAACACAGGTCGCCCATGTTGGTAATGACCAGGTCTAGGATATTGCTGCCCCAGGTAGGGTTGTGGATAAGGTGATTCAAGGTGTTGGAATTGATGAATTCCAGAAAACGTTGAGCAAAAAAATTTGCAGATGAGTAGTTTTCTCAGTTAATGGTGGGTTAGTTGAAATCGCCCCTTATTAGGGTGTTGGGTTGTACCCTAATATTTTCCAGTGTATCAAGAAATGAGGAGTGGGAATCCTGGGGCATGGTGGGGGATCTGTAGCAAGTTACAGTTTGGATTGCGGTATCCTTAATGAATATGGACACACCTCCGCCTTTAGTGTTTTGGTCCAGGTTAGGTGGCCAAAAGGTGTGGTATGAATTATAGCCTATACAAAACTACTAACTTAGATTTTGTTTCAAGTTTAAAATTGAGAAGTCCCATGCATACCATTTTGAAGATGGCCATGAATGAAAATGTAAGGGACTCATTAAAAAGATAATGCCCTGAACAGAGCCATTCAAAGAAAGCAGAACATCCCATTCTTGTTTACATGTGGAGCATTTCAGTCTTATGACATTATCTTTCTTAAGACTGAAAGGGCCAGTCATGGGGCCATAGAATGTTTTACTTTGTATATGTGTGTATTTATATATATATATATATATATATATATATATATATATATATATATATATATATATATACATACACACACACACACACACACACACACACACGTGTGTGTGTATGTATGTGTGTGTATATATATATATATATATATATATATATGTGTGTGTGTGTATATATATATATATATACATACACACCCACGTGTGTGTATGTATAGATATGTGTGCGTGTATAGTAAAAAAATGTCAAAATCATGAAGTTGGTATGTCACAACACATGCACCGAGAAACAAAAAGTTTGTCATCATATTGATAAATCTGCAGACTTTATTTAGCACCTTTTGCATAACAGAAGTACAGGATGAATTTTTAAAACTAAGGCTACAGAGCAGAGGTGTGCTTGGCTATTACACCCACTGCCATCTCAAGATTTAGCATCCCGCCGTTATACCTGAATAACATGTATTTATATTCATGCACTGTCATGGGCTATATTGCATCTGCTATTATCCATTTTATTATGCATCACGTCCTCGGATCCGACTTTGCCATTTCTTCTAGACATATAATCTGAGCTTCAAACCCATCCCACTCCTACAATGCCTCACTCCTCTTCAAACTCTCAGATCTCTTTTGCCACCTTCCAGCACAGACTCAATTCCGCCCCTCCTTTCAGCTAAGTGCCAAATTTCCTATGTTTCTGTGATTTTATTAGGTTTTTTTCTCTCATAGTTAATCTATAGCCTTTTTGTATCTGCATTATCCTCCCCTCCCTTTTAACGTATTTTTTCCTGTCATTTGAGTTTTTCCTTTTTTCACTGTACATACATACATACATATATATATATATATATATATATATATATATATATATATATATATATATATATATATATATATATATATGGGTCTACCTGATAACACCGACACGCTAAAACACCGACAACGAAATCAGACACCATAAAACCGAAAGTTCAAAAACACGAAACTTCACATGCCCAACAAACCACAATCCCGACAATCAACAAACAAAACAAATCCCCTGTCCAAAAAGCACACACACAACACAAGCACACCAAAAACCTTACAGACCTACACTAAACCTTACATACACAACTATCTATGCACTAACCTTAACCCAAACCCTAACCCTAAGGTCCGCCACTATCATACACTCACCTAACCCGCGCCCTAACCCTAACTCACTTAACCCGAACCTAACCCTACAGTCTGTCACTATTGCACACTCACCTGACCCGCGCCCTAACCCTAACTCAATCCTCCCCAACCCTACAGTCCGTCACTGTTACACACTTACCTTAACATGTCTGTGTTCTCAGCATCGGAATTTTCAACTGCGATTATCTCCGTTGTTAATCATCCGTTGTCTGTGTTCTCGTCATCGGCATTGTCAACTTTCGTCGTTATCAGGTAGACCTACATATATATATATATATATATATATATATATATATATATATATATAAAATATAAAAACTTTCCCTATATCTTTTATTTGTAGTCAGTAGTGCATAGCTTATAGTGTGTGTTTGTGAGTTGTGCTTGTGTGTGCTATAGCGAACATGTCCAGCAAGCCTAACAAGACTCTCTGGCTTCAATAGGTGTGAGTCTTGGGGGCATAAGATTCCCCAGTCAGATGCCCACAAAAGGTGTGTGCATTGCCTGGGTCTGAGGCACTTGGAGATACCTTGCCATATCTGCTCGGCCTTCAATCTCCGGGCCCTCACTTACTGGCACAATAAACTTATTTTGAGAGGGCTTCTTCTAAATTCTGCAGCCCAGACTCATGTCCTGAAGAAGTGTGCCCCCTCTGTTACTCTGGGGGCAACGGCTTCTGCTCCCAAGAAGCACAGGAGGCTGTTGGACCCATCATCCTTGGATCATTCCTGCTGTTACTTCTCTATGGATCAGAGAGGGCTCTCATATCCAGTGGAGCCAGTTTCAGCCAAGCTAACCTCTTTGCCAAACCCTCAGTCCTTGGGTCCGAGCAGTTAATTGGAGCAGGTGGAGACCATACAGATCCACAGCCATTCTTCTGCACAGCAGACTCTGGGTCAGACTTGCCCAGATTGAAGGTCCTGGAGGCATGACAGAGTAAATCTCCCTCCTTTGTTCAGACAGTCCTGTCCAGCATGTCTTCGGTTAGGTCAACCCATTCTCTGTTTCCTCTAAATCCTCACAGTTATCCCACTCCAATATGGCTCAGATGATAAGTTTTCTCAAAGCCTAGATCCAGCTGGGGTTCTTGCCTTCACCGTCCCATGCTGGATCCATGAAAACTCCGACCCCAGTACCACAGCCTCCTCCTCCTCCAATCTGATCTTTGGTTTCAGGGCTGCACTGCCTGACACTCCTGAATGGACCAGCATTGGTGCGTGGAATATCCCTTTCCTCAAAGCTTACAGTGTCCCTGACCGTCTCGGCCCCTGATTCTGTTGGAATGCAGTGGGTCCCAGATCCGAAACGTTGGTGCCAGGTCCTCGGAGTTTGTGTCAGATCTGACCTTTTCAGAGCTGTTCCTTATCCCGGGGTCTTCAGCCTTCCAACAGCTTGGCGCCAGTGCCTTCTGGAGATGTCCTATCCAGGATGACCTCATCCTCCTCTCCCTTGGCAGCTTTGGCTCCTGGGGGGGGGGCAGGTTCTCTTTGCATCGTCAGCAGTCCAGGTAGCAGAGAGTCGCTCTTCCTCCAGGCCCTGCTTAATCCTCTGTGGATCAGGGTTTTTCTTCCATCCTTCCAATCTGTGGTCAGCCCATCACTCAGCAAGGGGTCCCCCTGTCTTCTGGGTCCTCCCCTGAGTACCCCATGGAGGAGCTTCCTGGTTAAGCGCCAGTGCAAGAGGAACACCTCTACTCCCTTTGAGTCATTGTGGACACTGATTTCGATGAAGGGAAAGGGTCTCCCTGATCTTTATCCGATGATATTTCCTTCGGGAATATCTTAGAAATTCTGAAGCAAAAGGGTGGCTGGTCCTCCCAACCCCCTTCCTCAGAGGAGTCAGTGTTCCTGGAGGCATTTGGGATGGGACTATCTACATCCTGGGTGATCCCCTTAGTGGATCAGCTCATTGACCTTATTGCCCACTGGGCTTGGAAGGAGCCTGACACCATGGAGCCATTTTCCAAACACATGGACAAATATCTTAGTCCCCCTAAGGATTGCCCTTTTTGGATTGCCCTTTTTGGAGTAAAGGTGTTCAGTTTGATGCCATTGTGGTGTCGGTAGCCACCACGAAGGAGCTCACTGAACAGAGTTCCGCTGTTCACCTCCGAACAAGGAGTCTCTGGCTTTGGACAGGAATGGGAAGCACATGTATGCGTCAGCCACTTTCATGCTGAGAGCACTGAATTACCACTATGACCTCCGTTGCTAACTTCTTGATGAGGTTAATCTCCCATGTGGCAGAAGGTACCTCACAAGTGGCTGATTCAGGCATAGCCCTCAGGACACATGCCTGGATGAGACTGTGTGGGTTTGCAGACCCTTTTTAGGTGTTGTTCATTAATGCCCCCCTGTGACGGTTCCTCCTTGTTTGGGCTGTCAGTAAAGGTGACTTATCCACAGCAAACAGGAAGGCAAAACCTTATCTGCCATTTTGGATCAAGTTTTCTTCCCCCCAATGGGCCATCTCTAGGAACTAACAAGAGTGGGAAGATGATGATCCATAAGGCCCAAGGGCCTTTTCCTGGTTCACAAGATGAATCCTCTTCCAGAGGCAGAGGGAGAGGATTTAATGGTAGATGCTGCCCCAGAGGGAGAGATGGGGTCCACAAAACCAGGGTGTCACGGAACCTTTCTCTGACAGGCCCTTTCAGCACTACCCAGCCATCCTACTCTGGAGGCAGTTGGAGGCAGACTGTCTTTACAACCAGAAGCCTGGATAAACATAACTAACGACATGTGGGTGTTAAATATAATTTCCAGAGGTTACTGTATCCCTCTTTTCCTTCTTCCTTCCAGTTCTGAGAAGTATCGACCCAACATGGTACCCAGTCAGAGGAGAGTGCCCTTCTGGAAGTTCAAAAACTTCTAGACAAAAGAGTCATCTAGCAGGTCCCAATTGAACAACTAGAATGAGGAACTTGCTCAGGCTTCTTTTTGGTGCCTTACAAGAGGCTGGTTCAGACATAGCCCTCAGGACACATGCTTGGATGAGACTGTGTGGGTTTGCAGACCCCTTTTAGATGTTGTTCGTTAATGCCCTCTTTGACGGTTCCTCCTTGTTTGGGCTGTCAGTAAAGGCGACTCCTATCCACAGTGGACAGGAAGGCAAGACCTTATCTGCCATTTGGATCAAGTTTTCTTCCCCCCAACGGGTCTTCTCTAGGAACCAACAAGAGTGGGAAGATGATGATGTTCCATAAGGCCCAAGGACCTTTTCCTGGTTCACAAGACAAATCCTCTTCCAGAGGCAGAGTGAGAGGATTTAATTGTAGATGTCCCAGAGGGAGAGGTTGGGCCCACAAAACCAGGGCTTCACGGAACCTTTCTCTGACGAGCCCTTTCAGCGCTACCCGGCTATCGTACTCTGGAGGCAGTTGGGGGAAGACTCTCTTTACAACCAGAAGCCTGGATAAACATAACTAACAACATGAGGGTATTAAATATATTTTCCAGAGGTTACTATATTCCCTTTTCCTTTCCGGTTCCGAAAAGTATCTCCCCGATGTGCTACCCAGTCAGAGGGAGAGTGCCCTTTTGGAAGTTCAAAAAACTTCTAGACAAGAGTCATCTAGCAGGTCCCAACCAAACAACTAGGATGCGGAACTTGCTCAGACTTCTTTTTGGTGCCAACGAAGATGGAGGACCTTCAACCCATATTGTATCTGAGCAGTCTGAATTTATTCATAAAAAAGTCGAAGTTCCGCATGGTTAAGGTCCAGTCTATTGCTTCTGTGCAAGGATGACTGGATGTGCTCTGTAGACCGCCAAGACGTATACTATCATATCAAAATAGACAGGCACTCCAGGAGATATCTGTGCTTCAGGCTGATGGCCAATCATTACCAGTTCAGGGCATTGCCCTTTGGCCTCACTGCTGCCACCCAGGTATTCACTAAATGAATGGCAGTGGTTGCAGCTCATCTCCATCTGCAAGGATTCCAGGTGTTTCTTTACCTGGATGATTGGCTCCTAACTGCACCCACAAGGCATCAACTACTTCAGGCTGTTTAGGTTATGCTGCACCTGTTCTGTTGGCTGGGAATCACAATGAACATGCTGAAATCCGGGCTGACTCCTTACAGGATATTGAATTCATAGGGATGCAATTGAACGCAATCACACAGATAGCAGCCCTACCTTCCCAGAGAATAAGATCCTTGAGACAGCAGTTTCAACTTTTACTAGACACCCCGACTCCATCAGCTCCACTGGTTCTAATGGTCCTAGGATCCTCGTCAGCTGCCATTCTTCTGGTGCCTCTAGCTAGGTTCTTTATGTGAGTTCTCCAGTGGACCCTAGCTTTACAATGGTCTATTAGATGCCATCTGTTGTCAGCCAGGCTCACTCCAATTTGCAGGCGTCATTTGCAGTGGTGGAGCTTTACAGACGATCTCCTTCTTGGCATACCTTTCATTCTTTCCCCTGCTATGACCATGGAAAAATATCCTCCATGGATACTGGATCCCAGGCAGGATTGGATTTCCCATCTGTCAGGAACACCAAATTCCCAGTATTCGATCCCTCAAACTGACCGCTTGGTTTCTCCATTTCCAGTGATTTTACAAAAGTCATGGTTAGCTTCCCTGGTCCGTGAAATTATTCTTGCTTCTCAGAAGTCCTCCACCAAGAAAGTATTTTGTAGCAAATGGATGATGGATGAGGTTTTTTCATCTGGGCTTCACAGAGGAATGTTGACCCCTTTTCTACTTCAGTCCCAGATATCCTTATGTTTCTTGGCTCGTTTTTCCACTGTAAAGGTGCAACTTGCAGCTATTGCGAACTTCCATTTAGGGAAGAGTGTTAGTTTCCCCTCTACTGTTTCAACTTCTAAGCTATGTTGGGCTTTTATGAAAGGGGTTTTTCATCTCAGGCCTCTGATTAAAGACAGTCTTCTCCTTGGGATCTTACATTAGTACTTCAGGGACTTATCCAGTAACCTTCTGAGCATACTAGCTCATGTGAGTTAAAATTTTTGTCTTGGAAGTCTGCCTTCCTAGTGGTCATTACTTCAGCTGGAAGAGTGTCAGAATTGCAAGCACCATCTTGTCAACCACCATATATAACATTCCTCAAAGATAGAATTTGTCTTGGACTGAATCCTTCATTCATACCAAAGGTCGCCTCAGAGGCAAACATTAACCAGACTATTCACTTCCCTGTATTTTTCCCTGACTACTCCAATAAAGATGTATACATGCTACATTCCTTGGATGTGCACAGATAGTTGTGCTTTTACTTGCACAGACCTATATCTCACAGAAAATCTGAACCAGTTGCTCATTGATTTTTCCCCAAATAGGTTAGGTCAGTTTGTATCCAAGGTCACCTTAGCCAACTGGATTACGGATTGCATTTCTGTAGTTTATTCTCAGCAAGGCAAGCAACTTCCATGTCCAGTTAGAGCCCACTCTACTAGGTCCATGTCTACTTCGTCAGCCTTCTCCACGAGAACTCCAATTGATGAAATTTGCACCGCAGCAACTTGGTCCACAGCTGATACATTTGTATATCACTACATGTTGGACATTATTTCCAGTGCGGTGCTTGGGTGTATCCTTCCTTGAGGTCCTCCAAGGGTTTGTGTAGCTGGGGACTCTGACCCATTCATGATGCATAGTGAAATGGACATCATCAGATTAGAAGTTATGTACTTACCAGAATTTGAATCTGTGTTGTCCAATTTCATTATGCATCACTCCCCCTTCCCTTTACAGTGGAGAGTGATTTAGAGGCTAAGGGAACCCACTGATCCTGAGTTTGGGCCCCAGTTGGTCGATTTCTTTGTCTGTCTAGTACTATTGTTCTGCCCATCTTTAGGAAGCGGCAGCAAACTCAATCTGAGGGTTTGAAGAGGAGTGAGGCATTATGAGAGATGGAGGTGTTTGAGGCTTAGATCACAAGTTTGGAAGAAATGCCAAGTCTGATCCGAGGATGGACTCAAAGACCCATTTGTGATGCATAATGAAACTGGACAATACAGATTCCAAGTTATGGTAAGTACATAATTTATTTTTCTGTCACTGGACCATCTTTGATACCATTAGTGTCCACGGTATCCTTCTGCATCACTTCTTGCAGTTACCCCTCCTTCCTGTCCTGACGTTTTGCACTGCATATTAATTCTACCCTGCCATGTTCTAAGTTCCCCTTGTTTGTTCCTCCTTTTTCATTTTCTCCTTTAGCCTGATTCATGAGTGCCCACTGCTCTCTTCTGTTTCTGTGACATCCCTTTCATATTCTATCATAGATTAAAGATGCAGTCAGTGGAATAATCCTTTCCAAAGCAGATCTGAGTAACACTGTCTCATGCAAAATATAGGCATCTTTTTGGATTCTCATTTGAAAGCATTTCTTCCCAGAATCCAATCGTATGTTATAAATACAGCCCATGTTCTTGAATGTGTTGGTAAAATCCAGTGGAGTTCTGATTATTAATTTGCTTGTGTAGCTGTAAAATCACTTTACACTAATATAAAAATTGAAAAGGGATTGGAAGCAATTGTTAAAACATTAGGAGAGGGCCATAAAACCTCTTACTTATGTCAGCTTTTGGAGTTTGCTTTGACACATAATTATTTTGTTTTTGAAGAGCAATATTTTTTTGCAGTTAGAGGGAACGGCAATGGGTGCAGCGTTTGCCCCCTTTTATGCTATATTATTTTGGGCCTTTTTTGAAAATGTGTTTATTTATCCAACAAGTTTTGTTAAGAATAATGTGGTTATGTTTAAACATTTTATTGATGATTTGATTTTTGTATGTAGGGGGAATCAAGGTGAATGCGACAATTTCATGAGTACACTGAGTCAAAATTCCTTTGGTTTAGAATTTACGTATAGAACTAATAAAATCATGCAATTTTTGGATGTGGAATTGTATGTAGCTGTAAGTGGGAAGCTACAATATAGGCCATTTCACAAATCAGCTGGTGCAGATAATTTTTTAGAACCTAGCAGTGCGCAACCTTTGCATTTGATTACATTTTTGCCCAATGGGGAGTTCAAAAGAACCATGACAAACACCTCTGATCAGAGGGTTTTGGAAAATGAATGTATTTTGGTCAAAAATAGATTGTGTAAGAGGGGGTATAAGGAAGCTTATATTCAGGCAGCTGAGGACAAAGTAAGAGGAGTGGCAAATAAAAGGAATAGAAGTATTGACTTGAGAGGCCCCAGGGTTCATCAGAAAATTCATCAAAAAAGTTATCAGAAAATTCAGGAAGAAGGAGAAAAAGTGGAATCAACATTCTACCTAACTAAATTTTCCCCCTTTTCGGATACATTAAAAATTTGGTTGAGAAGTTATGGCCAGTAATTTATAAGGATGAAATAGTGGGAAGTCTATTTCCAGAAAAAAGTAACCTTCTCGTATGGCTGATTTAGTAACTTAAGGGAATTATTGAATCAGAAAGGACAAAACACTGTGGGGAGGAGGCTGGGGGCATTCCCCTGTGGCATGTGCAAAGTATGCAAAAGAATAAAAAATGTGGATGGTTGGGTGATTAATGGAAAGAAATTTTGGATAAAAAATGAGTTTAAATGTGACTCGTGGGGTTGTTTACATTATTGGATGTGGATGCACACCCAAGATGTGGTACATAGGACAAATGAAGCGAAAAGTGAAGTTAAGAATATTAGAACATTTGGGGGATGTTAGAAATAGAAGAATGAAAAGTCCAATAGCTCAGCATTTTTGTTCTGTTCATGGGGGGAATGCTGACAGCCTTTTCTTCAGTGTTCTGGCCCAACCCTGTGGATGTCAAAATATGGAAGGAGATTAATTTAGACGTAGATTTTTAAGGTCGGAAACCAAAATTATAGTGAATTTGGGAACCCTGTTTCCACACTTATTAAATATGGAAATAAATTGGGATGTATAAGTAACGAGCAGAGATGTGAAAGTAAATAAATAGGGAAATGACATGTAACATCAATAGTAGAGTAAAGTGCAATATTTAAACAAAATCGAAAATTTAAAATGGAATAATTGTGTGTAGTGCATTAATAAATATTAGTAAATGGTCTAACTGTATAGGATACATATTTGAAAAATATTGTATAAGTATGTGTTTCTTTTAGTGTTTTTTGTTGTTATTGTGTCTCTCTCTCTTTCTGATAGTGATGGGGGTACACCTCTAAGCTTGAGTGGTAATTTTGTATTAATTGGTATATATTAATTGAAACGTATTAACGCATTAAATGGATGGGATATAAAAAGGCTGCTTGAATCACACTGTTTTATTCCTTGAAGGCTTGTGTAGCCGAGGTACCAGACGTAGTATGAAATAAAGAAAAGCAGCTTTATCCATTTGCTTCCTGACTTCAGTTTTTTTTTTAGGAGTATTCCTAGTCCCTGTGGGGGTTTGTTGGTTTATTTTGAATAGCACTGTCTCATCTAAGCTAGTATGGATGCTGTTTGTGATACAGACGTGGTCTGTATGTTAGATCTGTCCTCATCCTCCTTATAACAGTTCCAAGAAATTTTCCCTTGTCCACTGTCACAGCAATTCATTATACTTCATTATCATATTCCCTAACATGCTGGCTGAGAGTGTTCCTTCAGCCCACAGCTGTAGTATTTGTCTGCCACCTCCTTAACTATTTGCTACCATGTTGTCTGTCTCTAGTGGTAGGTTGTTGGCTCCTGTATGCAATACAATATGTACCTACCTTTTCCCTTTAGTGACCACCTTGGTCCCTTCCTCTTAAGGAGTTCGTCCATTTCCAAAGACCAGCTTCACTGTAACCTGCTTAGTCTTATCTCACCTGTCAGGACTTTTAATCCCCTTGGTGACTGAGACTCCAGTCTGCAGAGCCCTGTTCTTCATTTTCAGTGGCTCTTGGCCCTTTTAATTTTGGGCCTATTTCAGTATCCTTGTTTATGACTATTCCTGTGTCATTATAATGGTCTTTTGCAACATGTAGTCTTTTCACTTAAGACAGGTTAAATGCTTCTTGCCACTGTTGCTTCCATGGCATGTGGTTGTCTAGGCAAATATGGTATGCATCTTTAGGGGCTTACCCTTCTGATGACCATCATTAAAACTTGGCAGCTGTGTGCTTTTTTCCGATGCTGGCTGCATTCTTATTTGAATAAGCAGTAGGTTCATTTTCTTTCCAATGGACCTCCCCGTTTACCTTCACCATTCTTCCCTTCCCACTGATCTTTTGCCTTCTGGTGACGTTCAGGATATAGAGAGATCATGATAAGTCTTGATTGACATTTGTGTACCCAGGTAATGTTATTCTTATTTTACTTTTAAGTTTAGGTTTAATTAATTCATTTACTTCTAAGCACTGGATTGATTTTAAAACAAAAGAGTAACAAATAAGGTAGTGTGTGGTAAACTAACTGTAAGCATAAAGTAAAACTAATACACAGCTAAGACAAATGTGTTATTCAGAAGCATAAACAAATTATGAAAATCCAGCCAGCACTGGTGGCATAGAGGGCTAAAGCCTTGATTTCAGCCCAGGCAATCCCAGTTCAGCCAGCAGCCTGGGTGCTTGTATGTGCAGGCAGCGATGATGGTGGACCCATCCTACCAAGACACATTTAGGGAGTGTGAAATGGAAAATGCAGCCTACAGGGAAGGGTGCTGCAGCAATTTGTATATTTGTTATTGTGCACATTAGCCATTGAGGTGAGGGGTTGTAGACAAAAGTAAATACATAAAAGAAACTAAAAGAAGCTTGTTGGCTGTCTGGATAATGGTCTCCTACAATGAGCTCTTGCTACATTGGGAATAAATGAGTCAACTAATTGAGGGATGGCAAATGCTGGCTGGCAAGAGTGATACAAAGACACATTAAAAGATCTTCATAATGCAGAAAATAGTTCATATTTTAAAGTACTCAAGTTTTGTATATGAGGTAGTAGAACAGCAAAGAGCAGTAAGTACCGCTGCTCTGTGGAAAGTCCTGCTGCTACAGGGTATTTATTCATTTATTTCTTAACATTTGATTACTGTGAAAGTCTGACTGGCCAGGAACCCATTTTCAGTGGAGGTCCAGAGAGAAAAGCTCCAAAGTCTTACAAAGCATTTTAAGAGTAATAATTTTGCAGTCTTTAAAAAATAAAAAAATACAGTTTAAACAATCTTTTTGTAAAGACAATGAAGGCAAGAACAGGAACCTGTTAAGGCATGAAGGAACAAAACAGGAAAGGTAGATTTTACATTATTCTGAAAAATCAGTTATTTACCACCAATAATTAAGGCAGCTGAGGTTAAGGAGGAAATAAAAAATACTTTATCCAGCAAAAAGTGAGCCAGCAAACAGAATGGGACTCTGCATCCCATTCTTCTAACAACAAAGCTTATAGACCGACTTTGCTAGTGAAAGCCTTTCCAGTGTTCTAAAGGAAAATGCTTGAGAAAGTGGGAAAAACAAAGCACAGGAGTTGACCAGATGTTTTTCATATCTGGGAGTGGAATGCAGATAAGAAAAGAACAAACAACGATCAGTGTAAGTGGAAACACATGCTGTAGCATGTGCTTTGGCATGAGTAACCTTTTTTTTAGGTTAGGTAATGCCTGTAGGTATAGCTGTCGATGGGGCAGTTGTTCGTATGTGGAGAGTTATTCATTTTTTGAAGATGCACATAGTTTTGTGTGTTTGGCATGTAACTGCCCTTATAAGTATAGAAAAAAGGAAAGATTGTTGAATTATATTAAGGAAATCAGAGTGCAAATAGTGTTGCAGGAAACACATTTGGACAGAAATGAGCATATGACTTTAACAAAGAAAGGATTTCATGATGGATATTCAGCAGAATATCAGGGACAAAGACAAGGGGAGTAATTACACTAATTGCAAAAAGGGGTCCAATAGTGAGTGAAGAAGAAAAAAAAAACAGTGGTAGGTTTGTGGTACTAAGGGGTTATTGGCAGGGGAGGAGAATTACATTAGCATGTATGTATTTGTATTTCACAAAAGTATTATTATGGTGCTTAAAAGATTTTTTTGGGAGAAATAATCCGCTTTCAGCAAGGAATATTACCTATAGGTGGGGACTGAAATTTGATTTGCAGTAGTGAGGATGTATAGGGGGAAGTAGAAAGGAAAATATAATAACAGTGGGTAGATGTCTGAAAATATTTGGTATGGGAGATGTGAATTCAGTAGTAGGAGCACGGACAGAATTTACTTATTCTTCCCCAAGGTACAATAGCTTGGCTAGACTAGATAGAAATTATGTCACATGAGCATGTGTATTTAATTGAAAGCTTCAGCAAATATCCAGTAACTATTTCAGATTATGCACTGATAAAGGCCAAGATAAAAATACAGGGTTGTTCTTCTTTCGGCTTTTCCCGGTTATGGGTAAAAATGAAACACTTGCACTTTTCTACCTGCTTGTTAAAAAGAGAGGAATTTAAGGAATGGGTTGTAGAAGTTATTACAGAGTTATTAAGGAATATAAAAGTATTTTCAAAAGTTATACCTAGTGAGTGGGATAAAATGAAAATGGAGTTTAAAATAGGGTAGAAATAAGAGAGAGAGAGAGATGTCCAAGAAGTAATCAGAATTACTTAGTTGGGCTTGCAAAGGTTAAAGTATTGCACGATAAGGGGAATCTCACAGAACAAGAAGAGGCACAAATGCAGTATCTGGATAATATGCATGAGTTTAGAAAAATTGCTGTCAAGCAACTATTTTTTAATAATTCCAGAATAAAAGAACTTTTAAGTAAAGACTTAGGCAAGAGAAAGTTAAAAGGGTTGCTGCCAAACTTAGGGAACCTATAACAAGAAAAAATAATCAGAGATTCTATAGAGGTATTCGAGAGATTTTGGAAATTTTATTAAAATTTGTATGAAGCAGAAAAATGTGTAAATAAAGAAAGAGTACAAATGGAAATATTTATAGAAAATGTAATTATGCCAAGTATAGAGGTAGGTGAGGCTCAGCAACTAACAGTTAAGGTAGGAGGAGATGAGATAAAAATGGTGATGTGTATAATCAGCCTTCAATAAATTCAACAGGAATGAATTGTATTCTGGCGTAAGTTTGGAATTTATGAGGGAAGGGAGTGATACAGATTTGAAAGATTTTGTTTAACAGTATTTTAAAAGGAGGGGGAAGCACCAACATCTTGGAAGAAAGCTGTGGTGACTGTATTTTCTAAGGATGGTGAAGACCCATCAGACTGAGCTTCATATAGACTCATTTCAATTTTAAACCATGATTATAAAGTATTTGTCTATACTAGCTAAAAAAATGCAAAGGTGTTTCCAAAATTGATTGGTAGATATGGATTGTTGTAGTTTTGTGGAAGGGAGACAAACATTTCACAACATTAATAGAACAGTGACCAACCAGAGGGAAATAATGTAAGAAAATATCACTGTTAGTGGGTCTTGATGCAGATAAAGCATTCAACAGAGGAAGCTGGGTTTTATGAGTAGGGCAATGGAAGCATTTGCATTCCTTGATACAGTGATAAGGATAATTAGGGGGATATATGAAGGATTAGAGCCAAGAGTTAAAGTGGGAGGGTTCCTCTCTGATTAATTTGTTTGAACAGAGGAACCAGACAGGAGTTTCCTCTTTCCCCTTTATTTATTTTATATTTAGAGCCATTGGCAACAAAAGTGTGCAACTCAGAAATCCGACAATATCAGTATGGTAATCTGGAAAAGTTGGCTTTATTTGCAAATGATATCTTGTACCCGATAAGTCCAGGAGAGGAATCCAGATAGGAAACCATTTAGTCTCCTGTTAACAATCAAATATGGCTGCTGTCCACAATGCTTGTATATTGATTGTGATGTCAATGGCACTTTATTACAGGAAATTTCAAAATGGGTTAGACTAGGTAAATATTATTGTTAGACCAGCAGAGTAGTATACCTGGCCCAAAGTGCATCATGCCCAGCCTGCTATGTAGGCAACACTAACAACTCCCTTAAAAGGGTGTATCAACATTTATGCAGTGGTAGCAAGCATGACAGAAAAGCGCTTTGGCAAGATGTTCGGAATCTCGTACTCATTTTAATACATCTTTATTTTGCATGTTAGATCCAGTTAGATCAAATGGGTGACTGGAAAAAACATCTTCTCTAACAAGAAATGATTTGGCAATTATGCTTGGATGGTACAAAACATCCAGGCTTGAACAATGAGATCTCTGTTAGTAGCAAACTGAAATATAGAGCTTCTAAAGTTTAAAACCATTTGTATGGACTTAATTTCAACATTTATTCCATGTATATTGTTTAGATCTGATATTGTTAATCCTCGTTCATTCCTTACGCATGGGTATCTGTTCCGACCTCGGAACAGAGCCAGCCATTTTCCAAGCTCACGTCAGCTTCAAACTCTCGAGCTAAACTCTTACCCACAATTCCTTTCTCCCTTTTACCTCAGATTTTGTTTGCCGCATTGCCATTCGGTCGTGTCAAGCTACTTCTCTTGAGCTAAGCACAGTTATTTGTTGTGTAATAGTTTTTCAGGTTACTTTTCTGTCAGAAAAGTTTATATTTCATTGTTTCTTACCCTATCGCATCTAGCGTACATAATTTCTTCAGATCAGGTACTCTTTGCCAGAGGTATCCCATCCCTCAGGAACTATCCTTCCTTGGGAGGTGATCACCCGTCTCCAAAGACCCCTTCTTATTCTCCTCCTTCATTGCCTTTAAAGTCCATGGATATAGCACAGTCTTCCCCTTCTGCGGTCCCTTTTCTGGATCTCACTAAGGAACCGCAGTTGCCTTCATGGCTGGAAAGTTTTGCTACGACCCAGGATGTCAATTGTGACACACACAGTTTGCTGCTCCACAGCCATCCAGGGACTCCGGGTCAGCAGGCTGAGCCACTTAGGGGATGGGTGACCCCTGTCCTAGACATGCACTCCTCTTTGGGTGGACCAGCCTTCCAACTGATGGAGAAGGCTTTCGCTGCTGCTGGCAATACTGGACTTGTCTATACCTCCGCCCTCCTCTGGTACACTGGTTTCACAAGTCGCACCTAGCGGACACCAGGTACAAGGTCCTCAGGACATATTCCCACAGGAATACCCTTTTCTCCAGCTTCTCCCGCTGAGGAGGTCCACCGGAAAAGTTCATGTAAGACGAAGCACATGGACTCCACAGAGGAGTCCCTCACTGAAGAGACAGATTTCGATGAGGGGGAAGGATCCCCTCGGTCACCCTCTGAGTATCCTTTGGTGATATCCTCGAAATCCTGAAACAGAGGTGTGACTTTCAGTCCTCTAATCCGAACTCTGAGGAATCTGTGTTCCTGCAGGTGTTTCGCGCCCGGCCCACTACCTCCTGGGTTACTCCACCTGCCGATGAACTTGTCCGGCTCATTGTGCAGCGTGCTTGGAAGGCTCCTGATACCGTCAAAGCTATTCCCTGGAGGCCAGATAAGATTTTGTCTCCTCCTGCTTCGGATCCCCATTGGTCCAAAGGTCTTCCTGTGGATGCTTTGGTGATGGCCACAACAAAAAAGGATCTGGCAGAAGAAGAAAGCTAGACTGTCTATCCACCTAACAAAGAGTCCTGGGCCCTGGACAGGATAGGGAAGCGCACCTTTGCTTCAGCGACCTTTACTATCAGGTCCCTGAATTATATGGCACATTTTACCAGGCTTCAAAGGGATCTGATTTCTGAGCTGTCTGAAACCTTGGCTGGTGCCGTGTCTGATGAGGTCCATGACAAAGTGGCCTCTCGGCTGGTGATCATCGAATCTATATTAACCCCTCTATGCGACTGATATCTCACACATCAGAAGGAGCAGCAGGTTCAGCTGCGGTCTTGAGGCGACACACCTGGATGCGCTTGTGCAATTTTGCGGAACCCTTTAAGGCTTCCTTTCTTGACGCCCCCATTGAGGCCTCCTCGTTGTTTGGGCCCAAAGTTAAAAGCACACTGGCCAGATGTGAACAGGACGGTAAGACCCTTTCTGCCGTAGGTGTCCGTTATTCTTCCCCTCAACATGCTTTCTCCTGAAACCAAAAGAGTGGGAAGATATGGTTCAAGAAATCTCAGGATCCTTTCCGTGACACACAGGCTGAGTTCTTCCCCAGAGGCAGAGGGGGAAACTCACAGGGAAGACGCTCCTTTCGGGGCAGAGGAGGTCTGCATAACCAGGGTTCCAGGGATTCTTTCCCTGGTTAATCCTATCAGCGCTCCTGAAGAGCAGCCCAACTCCTTTCCTCTGGCGGTGGCTGGGAATGTTTCTCCTTGTTCCCTTCTGCATGGCTTACCATCACCACCGATTCTTGAGTACAAAGGATTATAACCAGAGGTTATCATATCCCCTTTGATCTTTGTCCTGCCCGTTCAAAAAACCTTCCAGACGTTCCACCCAGTCAAAGGGAAGAAGCAGCACTAGAGATAGAAAAGCTGCTAAGAAAGAGAGTCATCCAACTTGTCCCTCCAGACTAGATAGGATCCGGATTCTACTCGAGACTATTTTTGATGCCAAAGAAAACCAGGGACTGGAGACCAATTTTGGATCTCAGTGTATTGAACAAGTTTGTGAGAGTACAAAAATTCCGGATAGTCACAATACAGTCTCTCCTCCCGCTTTTGGAAAAAGATGATTGGATGTGCTCAATAGATCTTCAAAATGCGTACTACCACATAAAAATGGACATGCCATCAAGAAGATTTCTGCGCTTTCGTGCGGGAGCTAGTCACTACCAGTTTAGAGTACTGCCCTTCGGACTCTCTACAGCCCCCAGAGTGTTCACAACTTGCATGGCAGTTGTCACAGCTCACTTGCGACTTCAAGGATTCCAGGTGTTTCCATATGTAGGCGACTGGCTCATTTCCGCCCCGACCAGACATCTACTGGAAAAAGCCCTGGCATACTCTCTCTACGCTGCTCAAAGGCTAGGCCTAACCATAAACTGGCAAAAATCCAATCTCACCCCATCTCAGTCGACAGAATTCATAGGGGTTATCTTGGACACAAAAAACTGCAGAGCTGCTATTCCAGAGCACAGAATTCTAAGGATAAAGCAACAACTAATTCCAATTCTTTCAAGGGAAAAATCCACGGCTCACTCGGTTCTACAGCTGTTGGGTTCCATGGCAGCCTCAATTACCATTGTTCCCCTGGCCAGGTTTCACATGAGGCTTCTACAATGGCTACTGCTCACCCAATGGTATCCTTTTCAGCATCCTCTTTCAGCCATGATTCGAGTAATCCACAGATGCAAACAGAATTTAAATTGGTGGATGACACACAATCCGTCACAATGGTCTCGCTCCGTCTCCTCCCAGCAACCCAAGGCCACAGTGAACACATACGCCTCCCTGATGAGGTGGGGGGGGCTATGTCAGGGACAAGACAGCCCAAGGCACTTGGTCCGAACTGGAGGCCCATCTGCATATAAATGTTCTATTGCTGAGGGCAGTGCTTCTGGTGTTACAAGCATTCCATCCCCTGCTGCCGTCTGTGACAACTGCGATTCAATCAGAGAATTTGGCAGTGGTCTGGTACATCAACAAGCAAGGTGGAACCAAATCTTACCCCTTTGTCGAGAGGCCATGAGGATATGGCAATGGGCAATGGCTACCAACCGTTTTCTTATAGCAACGCACATTCCCGGGAGTTCCAACGTGATAGCAGACAGATTCAGCAGGTGCATTCTTCAACCTCACGAGTGGTCCCTGGATCCCTTGATAGCGGCAGAGATCTTCCACCATTGGGGCCGTCCTTGCTGCAACCTCTTTGCATCCCCGACCAACTACAAATGCAGCAACTATTTCACCCTGATTCCCCCTCCGTGACAAGTCACCCAGGGACGCTCATGATTGGCATTCGGGTCGTCTTTACGCATTTCCACCCTTTCCCCTCATTCCCCAGTTTCTGAAGAAAGCCCGTCGGTTGAAGTGCAAGGTGATCCTCATAGCACCATATTGGCCTCGACAGATTTGGTTCCCCTTCCTTTGGTCTCACCTATTAGATCGACCATGGATTCTCCATCCAACACCGGAGTTGATCTCGCATCCACAGAACCTGATTAATCCCAACTTGAACAGCCTGAAGCTCACGGCTTGGCTACTCCAATTCCCATGATTGCCAGGCAGAATGATCTTTCTTTACCAGTACGTGATATTCTCATTGCTTCTCATAAGTCTTCCACTAGAATTACTTGTCTGAGCAAGTGGAAAAGATTTACCTGTTGGCTGAAAGATGAACAAATAGACCCCTTTTCAGCACCAGTGTTGATAATACTAGACTATCTGGCCGACCTTTTTCAATCGGGTCTATCGGCTTCTACCATTAGAGTTAATTTGGCTGCAATTTCTAATTTTCATGAGGGTGTCCAAGATTCCTCTTTTATGTCCCATAAATTGTGCAAGACCTTCATAAAAGGTGTGAATCATCTGAAGCCACCTTTTAGACAACCTGTTCAACCATGGGATTTATCATTAGTTCTACGAGCTCTGACAATATCACCTTTCGAACCAGCCTCTTCTTGCGACCTCAAGTATTTGTCATGGAAAACCTTGTTTTTGGTCGCCATTACTTCTGCCAGAGGTATTTCTGAGCTTCAAGCTTTATGTATCAAGAGTCCATACTTGATATTTCATAGAGCTAGAGTGTCTGAGAACTAATCCATCATTTCTGCCTAAAGTGATCTCTGAAATGTCCATTAATCAAGCCATTGAATTGCCAGTTTTCTTTCCCAATCATTCAAACACAGGAGAGTATTGCCTACATACCCTAGAAATCCACAGGCCAATCCATTTTTACTTAAACAGGACTTAACCCTTTCGTAAATCTGACCAGTTATTTTTGCCCTTTTCTGGATCTAGATTAGGATATGCTGTTGCTAAGGTCACATTGTCTAGATGGTTGAAGGACTGTGTGACCTTCATTTATACACAACATAATATCTCATTGCCTACTACCATGAAAGCTCATTCAACAAGGTTGGTGGCAACTTCTTCTGCCTTCCATGCCAGAGCTTCTTTACATGACATCTGTGCAGCTGCAACTTGGGCAATGCTTCATATCTTCATCAGTCATTACAAATTAGATTTGGCCTCCAGGGGAAGAGCATCTTTCAGTTCTATGGTGCTCAGGAATGTCCTTTCATGAGAGCCTCCCAGGAACAGAGGTAGCTGGGGACTCTGTCCCATACATAAGGAATGAACGAGGATTAACAATATCAGGTAAAGAAATGATGTCTTACCATAACGTTCCATCTGTATTGTTGATCCTCGTTCAGTCATTACGACCATCCCTCCTTCCCCCTCCTGTGGTTTCTAGTGGATCTCACCATCTGGTTCTCTTAGGTTATTTGACCAGAGGTAGCCTCTACCTTCTTTGACTTGCAAACTCAATCTGAGGTAACAGGGAGAGGGGGATTGTGGGTAAGAGTTTAGCTCGAGAGTTTGAAGCTGACGCGAGCTTGGAAAATGGCCGGCTCGGTTCTGAGATCGGAACTAGTACCCATCCATAATGACAGAACAAGGATCAACAATACAGATGGAACGTTATGGTAAGACATAACTTATTTTTTTTTCTTCATTGTCACTCATTACTACTTTGATTGTTCTTCTGAGAAATATTTACAGTCCCGGATTGGTTTAGTTTTCGATGTGGCTAAGATATGAAAAACTTTAGATTTATTTTCATAGTTCTTAATTGATCAATGAATGATTTTTATTATACCCAATTGGTTCATCTTTCAGAGGTATGTGTGACTCATTGTTCTTTTTGGAGGAGAGGTCCTGCTCTATTCAGTGTCATTGAGGATGTTTCTATGATTTACTTTTCTCAGTGGTTGACTTCTGCACTTTAGGACTAGTCAGAAAGTGATTTTTACTGCATATGATTGTTTTTTTTTGGGGGGGGGGGTGCGTGATTTACTGTTTTTATTGGATGAAAAACTTAGTGTCAGTATTCTGTGGTTCTGAGGATATGTCTTTGACGAAAGTGTTTAACCATATATGTTTACCATTTTGTTAACTGTTTTTAATTTAACATAAAATAAATATTCTGATATCGAGTGTACTTTACTGGTTGTAGATTTTATTATTAAATCCAGAAGGAGGACATGTCAATGTTGTGGAACATTTTGACACAGTTAAAAGCTCTTTTAGGATATACAATTAATAAAGATAAAACATAGGCTATAGCTATAAATTATATACCTGCACAATCCCCATATTTATAGGGACATGATAAGATGAAGAATTTAGGAGTATTGATTAAAAAGGTTTCTGTTATGGTAGCTTAAGGATATTATAGGAAGAGACTAAACAAAATATTGTTTGAGTATGGATAGTAAGTATTGAATATGTTTTTGGTCCCTTTAGTTTTGTATATATGGCTGAGGTATACTTTTATCAACCAGAGGATAAGTTGTGGACAATAACTAATAAAGAGGTGAAACACTTTATCTGGGAGGGGAAGAAGGAAAGAGTGAAGTGGGATGCATTGATCTTTCCAATAGAACAAGGTGGTTTAGGATTAGCTGCTCTGAAGGTGTGTTTGAGCTACACAGTTAAAGCTTATATACTTAACACTAGCAGAAAGTTATAATTCAAAATGGAAAGGGGTAATGCTGAAGTGGAGGGGGGGGTCCAGCAAACAGTGGGATTTTTGGATGTTGATAAAGTAGCAGAAAGCATTCTAAGAACTAAGCCTACACAGGAATGGATAAAGGAGATTTTGCCAGTTGAGATGACTGCAAGTAGAGGTACAGAAAATAGGCAAGAGGGGCTGGAATTTACTGGAGCATAACTATATAAGAATCAATCAGCGTAGGTTAGAAAAGATTTGGAGGAGTGACTGGAAAAGAAATTTACAAACAAACAATAGGAGGTTGTGTGTATGGCTCCTAAATATGCAGCAAAGTCCAGAAAAGTTAGAATATTTTCTTGGAAGTGTTCGTATAGATATTTTATATGCCAGGCAGACTGCAAAGAATTTTTCCTTGGGTAAAGCAAATGTTGGAAGCATGATGGAAAAGAAACCTGCGAACATGTTATGAGACGGTAATGAGTTGGTAGAATTAAAAAATTCCCTACAGAGTACTCTGTCAGAAATATTAGGTGAGCAAGTGGCTATAACTGTGGAAATGATTCTTTTGAGCTGGGACACAGGATCTGAACAGTCTTGATGTAGTAAGGCCTTAGTAAGATTTTAATTCAGTCTCCTGTCAAAAAAGCATTTACTAGAAAATGGAAATACCAACTGTATTTGAAGTACTGAATATTATAAAACAGATAAAAGAACTGAAAGAGGGATCTTTAGAAAAGGGAAGGAGCAAATTACATAGAATTGAAAAAAAAATTTGTGGGAAACAATATATGCAGAATAATACTCAGGAGGGGGAATGAGGTTTAAGGGACTGCAGGAATCCAGCAATTTATGTAATGTTGGCCTGATGATAGTTATATAAAAGGAAAAGAAATACAACTGTGTAAATGAAAAAAAAGGTTAATGCGGCTTGTTTTATTTTTCTGTTAATGAATGTTAGCCTATATAATTTAATAAAGGTGTTAAAAAAATTAAGCCAGTTGGATTCCACTCTGTGGTATAGAGGGAAAAAGCTCTGCCTATGTTGCAGGCAAGTTGAGTTTGATTAGCTACATGGGTGTCTATAGAACCTGTTCAGGTAGGATGGAAGTGAGAGGCTACTGCTGCCTCATCCATACTGGGAGGAGGAAGGCTGCTGTGGTTTGTCACATAGGAGATATCTGTCAGGAGCACTGGGTTCACTTAGTGGAGTTCCAAGCTGGCTGAGCCTAAGCTGTCATTTGAGCATTCACACTATGTATCTGAGGGGAAATTGACATATGGAGGTATGCGTCCCCTTGGGAGGCAGTTATTGTATTGTGGGTTCAGAGATGTTGCCAATGTGAAAAGGGTTGCTCCCAAAAGGAGAGTGTAGGCTGCCAACCCCCCCCCCCTTTGAGGAAGGCCCTGAGGGGAAAAATAGTTTAAATATTTAAAGCAGGTGTCCAGGGAAAATAGGAAAAGATTTGTTACATTTTAATGAAATGAAGTTATTGACAAGTCAGAAGGGGATATAAAATGTTTTTATGGACAGTTTTAGAAAACCCTGTTCAGCATTGGGACTGAGCTGCACCCCAAGACAAGCTCATTACTGGCTAATAGTCTGCCTTTCTAATGGCTAACTAAGTTTCAGCAGTATATAGAAGATTTGTTGGTTTGTAACTAGAAACAAGGCAACCAGACCAGATGACATCTCTAACATACAGTTAAATCATACAAGTGAAAAAGTCATCCATCTCAAGGTCTGTTTAATAACAGCTTGGTTGTGAGTTCTTTGAAGCACGACTACATCTATAGCAGTAGTTGTAAGCTACAAAATGAAGGACCCAAAGGAAAGTCTGTGACAGTATGGATCTGTCATCTTTAACTTTCTGTTTCTAAGGTAGCAGCAAAGTTGATCTCGGGAATATTTGAAGAGCATCTTGCAGTGTTTGGGTAAAAGGACTGACCATGGTTTGTCTGCTGTCAGAGTACATCAACACACACAAGCTGTGTTTTTGAGAAGATGTTTAACATGCCATGGATAAAGGAATGCAGGTACATATTAGTTTCTAGACATAAATAATTTGATATGATGGATCATATTTTGATGCAGATGTATTAAATTAGGCCAGAAACATATAATAAGGTGCATTAGAGTTTACCTTTCACAGATGAAATGTATATTTATAAAGCATAGGTAAATATCTTAGCCCATGGAGTAGCTTGAATCAAGTCTTTCCATAGGTTTCACTGTTAATATGCTTTTACAATCTGCCTTAGTGATATGAAGTTAACTAACAAAATATGATGTACAGAATTCACTGCTGATGTAAAACTGGGAGTGAGCATAATGTGTGAAATGGGTATTAACAAACTTTTCCATTTGAGTAAAGCAAAAAAAATGTAAACACTGAAATTTTGTCTGTTATATCACGGGGAGAAACTGAGGATTGATTCATCCTACAACTGGGAGAGAAGTGAAGTATGAAAAGATACACATGCATGCTGTGATTTGAAGGGGGGATGTTCGTATGGTCAGTAAGTTTGCTTCCAGAATCATAATAGACAAAATTAGTTCAGCAGGTCATAGAAAATGTTGATGGCTGTGAAAGTTACCACTACCTAATCCTCTTGGTCACTACCCAAAGCTGATGACAGTTCATCGTATGACTCTTGCTTCACCACCACTGCCGGCTACAAAACTTGCAGCATTGCCACTGTTACATGCACTGGTTAATCTTCTGAATAGCTACACCTTCATGAGTGTGCAAGATTTCAAGATACTTAAACATCATTAAATCGTAGCGAGATATGCAGATTAGTCACTGGACATGCTGTTGAGTCATCTTTTGCCCTTGCACAGATACTGAAGAAATGGTTGTAGTTTACCAGTAATGTGTATAAATGTTTTGTGAACTTGGAGGGGGAAGCAGCTGCTTTGTTATTATGGCTATGAAAGTCATAAACAAAACAGGGAAATAGTAGATACCCACCCTGAACATATTGGAATTAACTTAAGAATGTGGACATACTTTATCCCTGCATTTGAGTAGTGATATTTAACACTCGGTAGACTTCCTACAAGACATTGAGATTTATCGTCAAGTGTCTCCTACATGTCCACAAAACAAATAAGCTACTATAATGCCATCCAGTATCTGTGCAAAGGCAAATAATTGATCCACCTTTCTACAGCCTGGAAATATATGCATTACTTCTCATGAATTATTGGCTGATTTATTAGACTAAGTCTCCTTTCCAGCACCCTGGCATACATTTTTTCTAGGGAGGCTGAGAAGTAGGATCTTCTATAAATTGGAACTCCCTCTTTTTTTCTGTTTCCTGAAATTTCAATTTGCCATTCCAGAGAGTACTTTTATCATATCCGCACTGTAATTTTGCTCACAGAACTGTTGAAGCACTACATTGAGATCATCTTCCAAAACGGATTCCTTTACGCTGTCTTCCTCTGGTGCTGCCTCCTCAAAGGAGGGGATGTCCACCAGGTTCAGGAGTGCCCGGGTGGTTCTTCCTCCTTTTGATGGTGTCCCTTAGTAGTTCTTAGCATTTCTTGACCCTTGGTCTCCACTGTAAAGAGGCCACTAGTCTAGTGCGATTAACCAGGTCAACAAAGGATAAATACATTTTTAAGCTGGGTGGTGAGTAATTTACAAGTATGATCTCATCAGCTGGACCTACGTTAAAAGTTTAGTTAGAAGATATTTGAATATGGTGAGTACTCAGATGTCGGCACTTAACGGATAATTCAACATTGTGTTACATTTGATTCATTGATGATATTTGATTGGGTCATTATCTGTTCATTATTCCTAACTCATTTTTTCCAGCAAAAGCTATACAGCTATGCATACCATTGTGCTTGACAGGATAGCCCATTAAAAAGATAGCATAACCAAGTTTCGTCTTGAAATCACTGTATCCAAGGACATAATTTGCTTGATAGTAATCGTGCCATACAGAAGGCATCTGAAAATCCATCCCTTCTTGTTTAGTTTGCTAAATATCTGAAAATGAAACAGAGTCATTTTTATTTGCATACATCTTTGGGCTGCTGAAGTATACTGAGCAAACATTAACCTGAAATTTCTTTAGTGGCAGGATTGTCACTGTAGTTTTCTTTCTTACCCATTTTGGTCTTTCCTTTTTCTCAGCTTCGTTCAGCACTGGATAAAATCGAAGAACTTGAAGTGAGCAACAGTCACTTGGTAAAGCGATTAGAGAAGATGAAGGCTAATCGGAGTGCTCTTTTGTCCCAACAGTAACTACAAAGTGTTGCAGTCTTCAGTTGGATTACATTGTGGATGTTTATGTCTTAGTAGTTTGGATGCTTCATCATATCACAAGCACTGTTTAAAGGAAGTTGAACACAAATCACTAGCTACCACCACCTCATTGTCTTCTCTAAGCATTTTAAGAACTGTTTGCACAGTGCAAATATTGGTAGCTAATACAGAAAGCCTCATCTGCTGGCTGTCTTTGCACGTGACTTGGAAGCTTTGTTTAATGAAAAATATAGCTATATTTTAAATTGGACAACTAGAATCCTGGCTGTTGAGTGACTTTACCATCTATGGTGCACTAGCTCCTGCTATCTGCTAATCTAATGTCCCTTTGTGACTGGAGTTCCTAGCATGACCTAGGGGTAATCTTCAGAATGAGTTCTAGTATTAATACTTTACTTGTATGTGCGAAACACTGTGGAATTGCAAGCCATTCATCTTGGAAGCAAAAGTGACCTTATAATGACCATTCAATTTTAAACCACCAAGGATTAATGGATGCATAGTGTGTAGTTTTTGTCACTCCTTGGGCTTCATGTACCATAAACTGTAGGTTTATACCAAGATCATGTGCTGCTGAAATATCAAGGAATGTCCTATTTATAGAACTGGTAGAGTTTCCGGTTGACCTGAACTGCATTACCTAGTTTACATAATTTAAATTGTCATTGCACTAATAGTTTAAGTGCATGGGTCAACGTTTATGAATCTCCAGCTACATTTTTTTTTATCCTGCCATAATCTAATTTAATGAACTGTTTAGGCTCAAGCACAAGTGTATGAATAAAAATACAGTATTATGAGTGGGAGTTTGGGCTGGCAGTAAATGTAATTTCAGCACGCATTTCTAAAAGCATGTCACTCCTCTTTTTTGACATATACTAATAATTTTGTAACATGCAGAGAACACACACCACTGTCTTTGTGAGTGCACTGCCACAGAATATTTTTTGTTCACCATTGCCAAAGAGGAATGTAATAGTATAGCTTAGGTAATGCAGATGCATTTTTTGTGTTTCATTTTATTAAAAAATGTTCATCTTGGTAATACTTTTGTAACTGGAAGGACATGGGGAGTAACAAATGGACTGTTACAGAAAACACTAAAACTCTTAAAGTACCACAGACTAACATCGTGTGGAAAAGTCGAATCCTTAATATTGCTCCACAAAGAGCAGAAAGAAATCTGTTGCTCTAGTTATTCTTCAAGAGTGCAGATTTAATAAAACTATGTTGGGGGCTTAAATTCTCACCTCTTGCTGTTACAGAGTTCAGTAGTTATTCTGAAGCAGTTTACTTCCATCTCCAAAGTAGAAGGTAGTAGCTGATCAAGATGTGTCATGTTGGCAAGTAACTCATTTTACTTAACTTTTTTTTTTTTTTTTGTCAGCATGTTTCTTGAGGCCCCAATTATGAGAATCGCTCAGAGGGCTGAAGAGTGGAGATTTAACAGACATAAACTCCAGTAGTGCCATACATTTACTGCATTGTACAGCTTTAGGCAGTTTGCATAATGTCTCTTAGCATCTAAGACATAAGCAAAAATAAAATATTAATTTGAGGTGAACTATGCAGAATAAGTGAATTATAATAAACTGTATTTCACAAAAAGGGAAACTAATTATACAGGAATGGTTATGACTGATGTTGGCCCATGTCTTATTAAAGCAGACCGTTATCAAAACTTTTTATGTAAAATCAGTGTCATTGATTACTTTACATTCCTATTAAAAAATAAGAAAATAGGATTTATGCCAATATTCTTTGTTTAAATTATGGATTGTTAAACTTGTTTACCCCTATCAAAGCTTCATAAAACTGAAGTTTATACGTCAGTAACAAGCACATTATACTTTTCTATTTTCCATGTAAAAAGCAATGTAAATTATACCAATGGCTTTAGTTCAAGTGCACTTCAACAGATCGCATTCAATAATAGTAATTTCAGCGGTGTTACAGACACAATTTGCTTGTTTATTGTGATCGGTGCTTTTGCTTTTTACTCCTTATCCAGGTACAAAGTCATTGAGTATATGGCTGTTGATCACTGTTGGGTATAGTGAAAAATATAGTAAGCATCTAGTCTAGCACTTTTGTTATATGAATATAAACTGATGACATTAGACTATTGCATCCACCAAATCCCCACTCTTAAATAACCAACTCTGGGATTGTACAGTACTGAGGAATAATGAAACTTCCTTACCCCACTATTCTGCAATCTCACTGCTGTCAGCACTCTGCTGACAAACCTCCCCTTCAATGTGTGTATTCAGTCACTTGAATTCAAGTAACATGCACTCGACAAGAGTGATCTTTGAAGAAATATGTCAATCTATTAATCAGTCTTTCATGATTTACTTGTCTTTTACATAGCTTGTATATATTAGCACTTTGTCCTTTGACTCTAGCACTCAGAAACACCACATATGCATGCCAGCTGTATGTATGTATGTAGGTGACTTACAGTAGCCATACAGAAACCATATCCAGAGTAGTTAATTATTTAAACCTCCTGAAGTTAACGTACTGAATTTTAAAATGAACCACACTTTCTTTTTCTCTACACAGCTTTCATTTGTTACACCAGGGAAAACAAAACTCCTAGTTTAAAGCTGTTAAATCTGGTTATGACGAAAATGTTGAGTAAGAGTGCTGGTGTGAATATTCTCCCTAATGTTTAATATGGGGCAGTGTACTGCACACACACTCTATATCATAACTTATAGGCAGAGAACAGGGGCAAACCAGAGCATAAGCTACCACACTGCAGTTACATTCATAATCTACAACGTAACACCAAAGTAGATGAAAATGACCGCAGAGTACAAAGGTCATGTTTAATGAAAAATGATAAAAAACACTTAAATAAAAACTCTCTGAAAATAAATGAAAACCTTTCTGATTAAGCACTTTCATCAGTATGTATCATTGCCTTAATCAGAATCAATACAACTACGTGTTCTTCAAATTTAAAAATCCTTCCAGAACACCAGGTGATAGAAACCACCAATAAGAAACCATACAGAATTGTTCATGGGTTAATACTAGGCTACCTGCCCTTTCAGGCCATGTTAAGCCTAGCCAGTTACCCCATGTTAGAATCAAAACCTGCACCTTGTGTCTGTAAGGTAAACACCTTAACCATTAGGCCAATCCCCCACGTTAACATATCCACATTGAGAATCCACTTCCTCTTAATTGCAAATTTGTTATAAAATATAACAAAATCAACATGTATAAATTTGTTCACATATTGTAAGACAATAACCTTAATACACTGGCCAGAGAAATATGCTCATTAAGCCGTGGAAGCTCTGTGGAGTTACGATTTTAGCTACCATATGGTTTCATGTTGTTTGATCAAATCACCCCAAGCACCACCCCTCGGGTTTTTGATCACTGTGTCAGTATCAAAAAAAAAATTATGCACCGGGTTTACACTAATATGTTTGTACAGAGCATTCTCCCTTTTCTTGTTCTTAATATCCAAACCATGCTCATAAATTCTATCCCTAAATCTCAGCTGAGTTTTCCCAACATAAAATCCATCACATTTTTGGCACATCACAATATATATAACTCGCAGTGAATTACAGGTGCAATGAAAAGGCATATAAATAATGCGATGGTTAACTCTGATTTTTGACCTTTTGTAAGATAAATTTACATTGTGAACAAACCCTGCATTTAAAGGTACCTTTCTTTTTAAATGACCTATTCACATTTGGGCAATGTATCATCTTCAAATAGGTTTTAATATATCTGCCTCTTCTATAAACTATTTGTGGTCTATTCCCTATTTTATCAGTTAGGCCATCAAAACATGAGAATATTTTCCAATTTTTGACCAAAATATTAGAAATAACCTCATGATCCACAGTGTAAGGGGTTGTAAATGAACGCATTGTTCCTGCCCTCATCTCGAACAACCCACTCCATGGACTCCGTCTTTAATAGGGTTGCATAACACCATGGTTTCTTTTTAAGGAGACCTCGTACCATATCAGTCAACTTTTCCAGGTACCCTTGAGAAGAGAACATCTGTGCTAACTTTTGCCCCTCCTTTTAAAATATTTCATCATCAGAGATCATCCTGGCAAGCCTCGCATACTGCCCTTTCACAATCCCTTTCTTTTGGTGCTCAGGATGACAACTGGAATAGTGTAAAAGACTATTTGAGTAGGTAGGTTTCCTGGAAATGTTGCTAACTAAACATTTGTTAAGTACATCTTTGATAACCTGTATATCTAGATAGTTAGCCACATCGTAATTGAATGCATATGTAAACCTTAAAAATGGTGTGGTGGTGTTCAGGTACCTCATAAAATTCATCAGTTTCAATATCTGATCTTAAGTAGTTGACTTCATTTGGTCATCAACCTGTGGATATTTGGATCTGGATCGGATCCGAGACGCCCGCTTCACCAGCTATTGATCCAAGCTCCTCCCCTTACCTAAAATACTCCTCCTTCTTCCTACCCTCAGATCTCATTTGCCACTTTCCAAGCCAGCAGCGTGGTCTCGAGCTCCAAGTCAGTTAGTGGTTTTTGGGTAAATGACCAGCGTTTGTGTAATTAGCTTCAGCTAGTACTGTTATTTTTTCCTCCCTCACACCCGCATCTATGTCCGTCAGTTAAAAGGAAAAAAAAGATATTTTGTTAGCCTGTTGTGTTCCCTTCTTATCTCCTCAGTTAGTGTAGTGTGTGCATGTGTGCGTGTTTTTTCTCAGGCCTTCCTCAGACATGGCAGATGTTTCAAAGCCTGTCTTTAGGAAATGTACAGTGTGTGGCCATAAGCTGTCACCGGCCGATGGCCACACTCTGTATGTTGTTTGCTTGGGTGTGCCTCACATGTCTGCAGCCTGCACCATTTGCGTGGGATTTAATCCCACAGCCCTCAAAGACAGGAGGGCTAAATTGGTAATGAAAGGGCTTTTGCCAGCTTTGGGGATGGCTGTCCCTGCCTCATCCTCAGCAGTAGCGTCTGCTGTCATCTCTTCGCTCTCTCAGGCCTCCGGGGCTCATACCCCTGTTTCCAGGCCTTTGGATTTTGACAAAAGGCAGAAGGATAGGCCCAAGAAGCAGTCCCCTGACCACTCAGAACAGTCGGGACCTCCTGCCAAGACTAGAAATCCTCCAAGGCCCAGCACCCCTCGGCTCCGTTCTCAGAGGTATTCCCGGGAGCCGACAGTGTCTCAGGCTCATTCAAAAGCCTCCCCTCACCGGCACTCCTGGCCAGTGTCGGTGACTTCCTTGTCCTAGTCCACCCGCAGTCTTTCAGAGTCAGAGATGGACAGGATGATGCGGAAATTTATCCGCACCCAGATCCAGATGGGGGTCTTGCCAGCCCCCTCTCCCTCTGGAGTGAAGGCTCTCAGCCCTTCTTTGCCCCCATTGCTCCTTCTCCAATCTGACCCTTGGTTTTGGAGTCCTTGGATTTGAGAGCCCTCTGGGTCGGAGGGCTGGTGCCGACGGTACCTAGTACCTCAACTCTGGCTATGGCCTTGAGCATGTCGGATCCGTTGGATCCGAGCTCTCAGAGCCGTAGCCTCGGTGTCAGATCGGAAGGGGTGCTGTTGGCTCCAAATTTGTTGGAGCGCAGCCTCCCCCTCAGCATCTCAACGCCAGTGGGCTCTGCTCTTACTCCCCCGCTGGAACCGTGGAGGATGGCTTCTTTGTTTCTGGGGATGCCTGATCTCCCCTTGGCCTTCAATGAGATGGAGAGGGTCCTCTCGATGGGGTTGAGGCCTCTGACCATTTCATCTTCGGATTCCACCCAGACTCCCTCGGTTTTGGGTACAGCTCCAACCATCCTGTCATCGCAGAGACAGCCGTGCTCGATTTGCCACAGACCGCACCCATCGGAGAGCAACCCCCTTTTTGCGAGTCTGCTCTGGAGAGTCCCACCGAAGACATGACTCACAAATGGATGTGCAAAAGGAGGCACCTGGACTCCTCCCCAGAGTCCCAAACTGAGGACACTGATTTGGAGGAAGGGGAAGGCTCCCCCAGGTCACACCCAAAGATGTCTCCTTTGGAGCCATCATGGAACTCCTTCACCAAAGGGGGTGGTCTGCCCCAAAGCTTCCTCGGATATGTCTGTGTTCCTGGAGGCTTTCGGCATGGGCCCATCTACTTCCTGGATGTCCCCTCCCACAGAACCTTTAGAGGACCTTATTACTACACAGGCATGGAAGGAACTGGATACCGTAGACCCCATTCCAAAATGTCCAGATAAAATTTTGAGTCCTCCCTCTGACAGGACTAAATGTATTAAGGGGTCCCCAGTAGACAATATGGTGGTGGCAGCTGCCACCAAAAAAGAACTGGCTCAGGAAAGTTCTACGGTTCATCTGACCGAGAGTCACGGGCAATGGACCATCTGGGGAAGCGGCTTTACATGTCAGCTATCTTTTCCATAAGGGCGCTGAATTATTTGGCACATGTTATTCGACTTGGGACCTGGTGAAGGAGGTGGCTGAGTTACCAGTCCATGTCGCCGAAGGATAAACAGACTTTATCCGTGCGGATGGCCACTCTGAATGCAGTATGTAACATGTCCATGCTCCTCCTTTCGCATCCCACCTTAGGAGCGGCAAGGGCTGCCAGTTCCGGCGTTGCCATGATGCGACACACCTGGCTCCAGGTGTGTCAGTTTACAGAACTCTTCAAGGCATCGTTTGTCAATGCCCCTTATGATGGTTCTTCCCTATTTGGGAAGTCCGTACGTGAGACACTTGTCCAGAGTGAGAAGGGCAGGAAGACGCTGTCTGCCATCAGGATCCACTTCTCTAATCCTCAAAGATCCTTCTCAAGGAATCAGCAAGGGCAAAAGAAGATTGGGTTCCGAAAATCTCAGCACTCCTGAGACACTCAGGACTCATCTTCCCCCAGAGGCAGAGGGGTTACGACAGACGCCGGCCCAGAGGCAGAGAGGGTTCGAGGAATTTTGGGTCTCGAGAACCTTTCTCAGACAGGCCCGTGCAGCAGACCTGAGCAATTGCCCAACTGATCATGTCTGGAAGCAGTCAGGGGTTGTTTTTCGTTGCACCTAACGGCATGGGAGTCTGTGTCAACAGACCGTTGGGTGCTACAAATCATATCCAGAGGCTATTCCATTCCCTTTATTGTACCACCTCTTCCCCGGAAACACCTCCCAGACGTTCCACCCGCGCAAAGGGAGGTTGCAGCAATCGAAATAGAAAAGCTGCTAAAGAAGCGAGTCATCCAACCCATCCCCTCAGACCAGTCCTGATCAGGCATCTATTCCAGGTTCTTTTTAGTACCAAAAAAGACAGGGGACTTGAGACCCATTCTGGATCTTTCAACCTTGAACCTGATAGTTGCCAAAGAAAAGTTCTGAATGGTCACCTTGCAATTCATCCTGCCCTACCTGCAGGAGAACAATTGGCTGTGCTCTATAGACCTCCAGGACGTGTACTATCGTATAAAGATGCACAGATGCTCCAGGAGGTTTCTCCCCTTCTGGCTAGGGGCCAGTCATTATCAATTTTGAGCCCTCCCCTTTGGTCTCACCACAGCCCCCAGGGCGTTCACCAAGGTTATGGCAGTAGGTAGGGGATCACCTGAGGCTTCAGGGAATACAGGTCTTACCCATACTCGGGCAATTGTCTCCTTGCAGCCCCTATCAAGCATCTACTTTCTCTAGTGAAAGACTACTTTCTGAGGTAAATGACTCTTCTGGAGATTACAGTCAGCACAAACAAATCATCTCTGAACCCAGTCCAAACTCTGGAATTTTTAGGGGCATGACTAGACACAGTGGTGGTGAAGGTCTGTCTCACCCTGGAGAGAGTTCAGAGCTTACATCTCCACTATGTCTTCCAGTCTCATCTTCCCTTTGTGGAGGTGGTATTAGAAGCTCTTGGTTCTATGGCAGCCACCATCACTCTTTTTCCATGCACTCGCCTACATATGAGGGTTCTGCAGTGGACGTTGGCAGTCCAGTGGGGTCTCTGTTAGACCTACTGTTGACCCATCCTACTCGCATAAGCAGGGCTTGCAGGGAATCTATCCTCTGGTGGATGCACTTGTCTGACCTAGTTGAGGGGCGCCCATTTATTGCAGCCCTTCCCCAAGCCACAATGACCATGGATGCCTCCCAGCCAGGGTGGGAGGGCATTGTTTGGGAAGGACAGTCCAAGACATGGTCCCCGAATAAGATCAAGTTGCATATCAATGTCCTAGAGATGAGGGCAGTCCTTTTAGTGTTGCAGGCCCTCCATGCCTTTCTCCCTCTGGGAACTATTACAATACAGTCAGACATGTCAGTAGTCTGGTACATCAACAGGCAAAAAGGAACCAGATCTTACACCCTTTGTCATGAGGCCACGAGAGTGTGGGAATGGGCGATTTCCACCAGCCACTTTCTAGTAGCAATACACATTCAGGGGCAGTCCAACATATTAGCAGACAAACTGAGCAGGACTATTCTGATGCCTTACGAGTGGTCTCTGAATCCTTCTTTAGCAGAGCAGATCTTCCTCGAGTGGGGTCGGCCTTTGCATCTCCTTCCAGTGCGAAATACAGTGAGTTCTTCACTCTGACCCCCCCCCCCAGGGGGAAACCCCCAGGGATGCTCTTATCCATGTTTGGCCTCCCAGTCTTCTCTATGCTTAACCCCCGTTACCTCTCATACCGAAGTTTCTTCAGAAAGCTTGCAGGCTGTGGAGCAATCCTCATTACCCCGTTCTGGCCTTGCCAAGTCTGGTTTCCTTCCCTATGATTTCATCTGGTGGTTCCTCCATGGATCTTGGATCCCATTCCGGATCACATCTCTCACCCCTTGAGGGTTCCTTATCCAGACTTGGTCAGTCTGAAGCTCAATGCTTGGCTGCTCCAGTTCCCTTGATAGCTAGGACTCCCGGTTTAACCTCACCAGTTAAGTCCATTTTGGTGGCAGCTCACAAATCTTCCACCAGGAAATTTTACCGTAGCAAGTGGAAATGTTTTTCTGTTTGGACCTCTCAAAGAGACCTGGATCCTTTCACAGCTCCAGTCCCGGCAGTGTTGGAATTCCTGGCGAATATATTCCATCAGGGCGCTAGCTCGTCTACTGTGAAAGTCCAACTGGCTGCCATTTCTAACTTTCACATTGGTGAAAACATGGTTTCTTTAGCTGCTTCTAGGCTTCTAGACTTTGTAAAACCTTCCTTAAGGGTACTTTCCTTTTAAGACCGACCCCCCCCAGTGAAGAACCCTACACCTCCTTGGGACCTCACCTTTGTCTTACAGGCTCTGGTTTCTCCACCATTTGAGCCTGTAGCTTCAATGGACCTTCAGTTTTTATCCTGGAAAACTGCATTCCTAATGGCTATCACTTCGGCTAGGAGGGTATCGGAACTTCAGGTGCTGTCAATCAAAGCCTCGTACATGGTTTTCCATAAGGACCAGGTTTCTTTATGTACTAATCCATCATTTCTTCCCACGGTTGTTTCAGAATCCAATATTAACCAGACTATTAACCTTCCTGTTTTCTTTCTGAATTTTCAAAACGGGTGAATATAAAACGTCTTAGAGAGTCATTCATTAATGCCTCCCTCAGATGGTTCCTCCTTGTTTGGGCCATCAGTAAAAGACTCTCACCTGCAGCGAACAGGAAGGCAAGACCTTTTCTGCCATAGGGATCAAGTGTTCTTCCCCCATGGACTTTCTCCAGGAACCAATGGCTGAGGGCGACATAGGGGAAAAAAGAACCCACTGGTTCCTAGTTTGGACTCCAGTTGGTTGCTTTCATTATTTGTTCAGTACCTTTGTTCTGACCATCTTTATAAAGGGGCAGCAAATTCGATCTGAGGGTTTGAAGAGGAGTGAGGCATTATGAGAGGGGGGAGTTGAGGCTTGAATCGTATGTCTGGAAGAAATAGAGTCAGATCCAAGGATGCATAATAAAACTGGGCAACACAGATGCCAAGTTATGATTAAGTACATAACTTCTAATATGCTAACAAGAGTTTGAGGATTGGATCGTATGTCTGGAAGAAATGGCAGTCTCATATCCAAGGTCGGATCTGAAGACCCATTCGTGATGCATAATGAAATTGAACAACACAGATGCCAAAATTATGGTTAAATACATAACTTCTAATATGCCAAGTACATTAATAACTTGAACTGGAATGTGTTTATATGGTACTCCATAATATCACATGAAAGTATTCACAATGCTAAAAAAACTCTGCACTGACAAATGGTGTCTACTTAGCACTGCTTTGCAGATGTATACATTTGACCATTAAATATGAAATATGCATACCTTTCACAATTATTCAAATATCTCAGAATGGGAGTGTCCTCTGCAAAACTGTTTTGCAGCTAAATGAAGAGTACATCTGCATGAATAACACTCACAAAAGTCACACTGACAGTTGGAGTCTATCTACTATGGTTACATAGGATATTAATACTTGTTTGCATAATAAGTAAATGTATATATTATTGAATTAGTTGTTACATATAAAATTACTATTATGTTTGGCTGACATACTGATATTACAATTGTGAAAAGTGTGTGCTGAATAACTTTTGTATTTTAATTTTTTCATAACATTTATCGTTTTTGAGAAATGTATATTTGTTTACAGGCATGTTGCAAAACTGCATTCTCAGAATTTTAGCTCAGGTGAAAGATATCTTGGCAGGAACTCTTCAGGTGTTGGTAGGTGTGAAATTCCACTCAGGTTAAGAAAGAATTAAAAAAAGAAGTTATGTACTCATCATAACGTTCCATGTTTATTGTCCAGTATCTCGCCTTCATTCTTGCTGGTTGGGTTTGAAGCTGAACCTCGGCTCCGACTTGGCCGCATACCAAAGCTCAAGAGCTTCAACTGGCTTGAGGCTACAACCTATCCCATGATGCTTAGCGGCGGTTTCCCAGATCTTGTTTGAGAGAGTACTCCCTAGAGCATGGTAACATACAGAAAGGAAATGTTTGAATGATATTAGATATAAAGGTAAAGAGGAAAGAAGGGAATCAGACCATATTTGCCAATTTTAAAGTTCTCTAGATCCTCCAAGAGGGGGAATGAATGGGTAGGATGGAAGAATCAATGGGAATGGGGGAAAAGCATAAAGAAGTCCCGGGGGCCAATCGTGGATGAGTGCATTCCTTGGTGACTCTCCCAGAGGGGAAGTGAGGGCAAATTAATTGCTGCATTTGGCATTGAATGGAGTGGCAAAAAGTTCACAGCAAGGCTGGCCCCATTTGCAAAGAATTTGATTCACAACTTCCTGACTTAGGGACCACTTGTGAGGCATGAGAAATGCTCTACTTAGCCTGTCTGCTATTATGCTAGTTTTCCCTGGGATGTGCGTTGCTGTCAGAAAGCACGGAGAAGAAATTGCCCATTGACAAACTCTCCAAGCCTCTCGACATAGGAGACAGGATCTGTTTCCTCCCGGTTTGTTGATGTACCATACCAATGACATATTGTCTCTGTCTGAATTGCAACAGTCCCCATGGGAAGAGAGTTCTGAAATGCTTGCAACACCATAAGTACCGCTCTCATCTCTACCACATTGATGTGGAAATGGTACTCATGATCTTTCCAAACTCCTTGGACAGTCTGTCCCAGATAATGCCCTCCCCAACCTATCTGGGATGCATCCATGGTTACTGTAGTGAGAGGTTGGTGAAGTGCGAACGGTCTGCCTACTGTTACCTGAGTAGACCGAAGCCACCAAAATAGGTTTCTTTTGAAGGCATCCATAATGAGAATCTTGTGAGACATGGGTAAATCCTGCATGGACCACTGAGTGAAGAGTAGCCACTGTAATATCTGCATGTGTAGTCATGCCAGTGGGACTAGTGTCGCTGGTGTCATTGAGCCTAGGACCTTGAGGACGAATTTTGCTTGTACCTTTTTCTTTTTGATTTGAATAGATACTTGACTGCGTAACATTTGTATTCTCTCTTGAGGCAATATCATTTGTGTTTAAATCTGCACCTATAAAGGTAATACGCTGTGATGGCAACAAGGCAGATTTTTCTGTATTTATAGTAATGCCTAGATCTGAGCAGGGATGGATGGTGGAGTCCCTGGCTTGAATTAGTAATTGCTTGGTGGTGGCAGTCAGGAGCCAGTCATCAAAATATGGAAACACCTGGAATCCTTGATGTCTCAGATGAGCTGTGACTACTGCCATGCATTTGGTAAACACTCTGGGGGCTGTAGTGAGACCAAAGGGCAGAGCTCTGAACTGGTAATGACTGGCTCCCAGCCAAAAGCGTAGAAATCTTCTGGAGCACCTGCCCATCTTTATGTGGTAGTACATGTCCTGAAGATCTATAGAGCACATCCAATTGTCTTGTCCCAGAAAAGGCAGTATATTGTCTTGTCCCAGAAAAGGGAGTATAGACTGCAGTGTTACCATCCGGAACTTTTCCTTCCTTACCAACTTGTTTAGTCTGCTGAGATCCGATACTGGTCTCCAGTCCCCTGTCTTTTTTGGAACTAAAAAGAACCTTGAGTAAATTCCAGATCTGATTTGGTCTGCAGGGACTTCTTGGATGACTTTTTTTCTAGCAATCTTTGAATTTCTAGGGTTGCTTGATTCCTTTGACCAGGTGGAATGCCAGGGAAGGACTTTGATGGAAGAGGCGGGCAGTGGAAAGGAATGTTGTATCCCCTGGATATAATAGACTGTACCCATTTGTCTTGAGTCAATTTCAGCCAGGTTTCTGGGTACAGAGATATTCTTTCCCCGACTGTCTCCAGAGGCGGACAGTCAGGCCTCCTTTCAGGAGCACTGGAAGGGCGGATCGGAGAATATATCTCTGTCACCCTGGTTCTGTGGACACCCCCCCACCACGTGGATGGCATCTTCCATTGTTATTCCACCCTCTGCCCCTGGGGGAAGGATCATCAGGAGTGTCCGGCAAGGCTCCTTTGGACTTCCGGAACCACATTTCCTCTCTTTTGCCATTTAAGATTGGGTCTGGTAGGGGAAGAAAAACGCACTCCGATGGCAGCTAGAGTATTGCCATCTTGCTGGCTCCTGGTGAGAGTTCTTTTACTTTCGGCCCAAACAAGGACGAGCCATCAAATGGGGTGTCAATAAAGGAAGATCTGAAAGTTTCAGCAAACTCGCAAAGGCGCATCTCAGAATGTCTCCCAAGAGCTATTCCTGTGCCTGCTACCCTGCTCGCTCCATCAGCTGCATAGGAAATGAGGCGCATGGAAGAGTTTGTGATAGAAGTTAAGGTCGCAAGCTGGAAATTTATCTTGTCCGATAAACCCTGGGCTGTAGCATCTTGTAGGGTATCTACCAGCTCTTTCAGGAGATCCCCCTGGAGTCGGGTAAAATGTGATAAGTAATTCAGCGACCATAAGGTAAAGGCCACTGAGGAGAACATACACTTCCCATATCTGTCCACTGTACAAGACTCCTTATTCAGCAGATGGACAGATGCAGAAGTTTCGGCTAACTCCTTTGTGTCCACTGCCACCACCATCGCATCTACTGGAACTCCCTTTGTTAAATATTGCCTATCCTTTGGGGCCGTAATGAATTTGGTCTCCTCGGAATGGGGTCCACTGACTTGGGAGAGTCCCACACCTTCCGAATCAACAGCCAGGAGCGGGTTGAGGGGTGGAGACACCGAAGAGGTGGAGGGGCGAGAGCCAAATGCCTCCAGGTATACCGACTCATCCTCAGAAGGGAAGAGGGATTTCCAGCCACCCCTCTGTTTAAGGATCTCAAGGATGTCTGAAAAAGAGACATCCTCAGAGGGCGACCATGGGGACCCTTCCGAATCCTCTAAGTTGGTATCAGAGGTGAGAGACTCAGGGGAGTCTATGTGCTTCCTCTTACACTTTCTTCCAAGGGACCTCCTCGGGGGGATGTTCCAGGGAGGTGTCGCAAGAGGAGGTTCCACCCATTGGGGTTTCCTGGGGAACTGACTCTCTACTCTGGGGCTGATAGAGGGATGATGAAGCATAAGACACCTGCCTTTAGGGGGAGGAGTGGCTGGAGCCGAAGGCAGAGCAGACACAGTGGAGAGCACACTTCATATCACCTCGAAGGTACAGTAGTCCTGGGGCAAGAGAGAATCTATTCCCAAAGGACCGAGAGATTTCCCAGGCACCAAGGAGGGTGGCTCAATGGCTGATGTAGGAGCCGAACTCACCTGCGGCAAAGCGCCGAGTGGGAGAGTCGGTTCCAACAAGGGTCTGATTCGATTCCCCCCCCCCCCCAAGAGCCGACCAGGAAGTGTCGGCTCACAGATCCCTCAATGGAAAATAGCATAGATGAGATCGGAGCAGACATCAGAGCGGAGATATCGTGATTACTGGGTCCGCCGGTTCCAGCACAATGACTTCCTGACACTCTGGCTCCAAACTCGATAGAGTCGGAGGAGAAATAGATGGCATCTGAGATACAGTGGTCGGCTCCATGATCCGATGGGCTGGGCTCAAAATAATTTCTGCCAGGGCCCGCGTCCGCAGCAACCTCTTCACCACCCATTTCATGTCAACCTGGAGGACCAAGAGGAATGGGTCAATGACCTGTGACTGCCTGCCTCCAACTGTAATAGAGGAGATTGCGGCACCAAATGTATTGGGTCCACTGACGGTGACCAACGGTTCTGAAGACTCGGATGGAACTGAGGTAGGGCCAGACGTGTCGGAACTGAGAACCTTTGGATCCGAAGTTACTGTATCTTTTTGACTGGTTGACAGCTCAAACACTGGAGCAGACTTCTTTGTCTTATCCAATTTTAAGGCCTGATTACCTTCTTCAAAGGGGCCTTTCAACAAACCCCTCAAAATGAGTTTGTTTTTCCTCTCCTGTAAAACCCTTGCACTAAATCCATGACAAATGGAGTAAGAGTCCTGAAGATGGACTGCTCCTAGACAATACACAAAACTTGTGTGTCCGTCCGTTAGAGACATTTTCTGGGTGCATGAATTGCACATTTTAAAACCAGATAGTCCTTAATGGGTTCTTTAGACATTTTTTAAGCCAATAACAACAACAATACCAGCTAACAGTAACTACAATAACTGCAACAGAAAAAAGGCAAGTAGAAAGACCGATATTTTTTTTTTTAAGGAAAGGAAAGAGATGGGAGGGAGGAGAAGACTCTAATTAAAACAACAGTCTCCTCCAACCCAAGAAGACACCTCTAACTTAAATGGTGACTCCTTAATAAAAAGGGAAAGAGGCCCTGAAGGAAGAAAGGGGCTAAAGAGAAAGAATCCTCTAATTTAAATGGATTCTTTAAGGGGAAGAGAAAAAACAAGGGGAACAACCGAAGACACACTCAAGTAATAACAACACACATGAGCACTCTGGTATGGGAGGGTATAAAAGAGTCTAATATGAGGATTTTGAGAGAAAATATAGTAAAAGGTATATAATAAAAGAAATTATTAGCCTGAGGCAGTGAAGACAATCCCGATGCTTCAAGCGGCAAACGAGATCTGGGGAACAGCCGCTAAGCATCATAGAATAGGTTGTAGTCTTGAGCCAGTTGAAGCTCTCGAGCTTTGGTATGTGGCCGAGTCAGAGTAGAGGTTTGGTTCCGAACCCAACCAGCAAGAATGGAGGTGCGATAGGACAACATAACATCGTAAATTGCATTTTACCTGTTAACTGAGTTTTTAGGGTTGTCTCTCTGAAATGTTATTATATCACCAGTAATTTGTTTTATTAATGATGTGACTAAACATGTTGGTAATGTTTAAGCTGGAGTCTTTCTGCATAACATTCTTAAAGTGTCAGTGTCCTAAATATACAGTAAGTAATGTTATATGCAACATCCGTTATGTTGTAGACAATTGTATGGTGTCAATATATAATTTCCTGTTCTGCACCTCTCTTTTATTTCCCAGATAAATCCGTTCTTGTTCCTTTCTATTTTAGGTACTTCAGAACTTGCATATTGTTACCACAGTGAAAGATTTTCATTCCTCTCACACAAAGGCTCCTTATAAGCATGTCTTGTAGCTGCCTAACAAACAAGAAAACATGTTACTTCTAATAAGTGACTGTCACTGCCTGGATTGCCCATTACTGAATCGTGAAGCATCTTTTCCTGCACATTTAATGCATATGTATGGTCAAGGCTGTCTTAAATGAATGTCATGGTTATGAAGCTCTTAGCTTACACTAGAATCAGGCAGCAGTTATTACACTGGAATATTTCAGTGCATTTTTATCACTTACCTTTCTCCCAGTACAGCCAAGTGCTTTAGGTTGTTTCTTGATCCACAGACTTGATGCATGCTAATGTGCGAGTGTTTGCCTGCTCTATTCTCCACCCAATCCCAATTCCCAAGCCACTCACCATATTAATTTAAATAGAACTATCACCACCCACTGTCCTTGTTCCAATCTCTCCCTTTTAAAATTGCACTCCTACAAACCAATACTATTCATCTTTTCCTCAACAAACTACACATTTCTTAACAAAAATTATGTAACCATTCTCTCGCGTAATCTGTTAATCTTCACAACCATGTAGTTATACATTATCTTCCTTCATCACAACCTTTGTCATAGTGCTTTATCTCCACCTCAAACATAGCCTTTCTCCCTATGCAGCCTTCCCACTCTACTTTTCCTTTCTGTTCCTCCCATGACATTTAGCACCTTTTTCTCACTCAACAACCCAGTCCCATGAGTTCCCCAACTACAGCTTTCTCTACTCTACAGACATCAAGCTCCATCTTATTCCTCTTAGCCTTCCGATTCTATAACTCTGCACTGTTTTACTATCATCCTTACACTCCTATAGAGCCCTCTGTTATCACACCTTTTAATCAACACTTACATAGTCATCTTCCTCACATTTTGTATCTCTCTCCAGACTTAAGTACAAGTTTCCACCACATAATTTTCCATTGTCACCTTGATCCTAACATCTGCCTACAATCTCAACCTCTGCACCTAAGAAACATTTCCCACCCAGCTCCACCACTTCATCTGTTTACTTGCCATTGATCGTAAGTAGCAGTGATATTCATCACAATCTTCATCCTCAGGATAAAGCATGCCCCATATTTTTCAGTTTCTCACTAAATCCTTTTTATCCATATTCAGATGCTCTACCACAAAATCAATCATCAAGCACAACACAATGAGTTGTCTAAATATACATAGCATATACAAAACAAAATCCCACTACTTCATGCAATAGTTTTTTCAACACATTTCTAACCTCTTAATCCTAAAAGAAATGTTAGCTAAAAAATTCCATCTATGATGGTGAATTCCTACAGTCATAGTATCATTAGTCTAGACACTCTTTCCAAAAGAGCAGGCAGAGTCGCCATCCTATTCTCCAATCATTTATTACAGAGTCCCTACCCCAGAATTATCCTACAATTCTCCAATCCAGAGATTCTAGCATTCATACTATATATAATCAAAATCACTACATACTTATCAGATGTCTGCATCCCCAAGAAATCTAACAACATTCCAATAACTGAAGACATCCAGGTCCACACCCAATATATCCTGTGAAACATACATTCTTCTTGACATGAATGCCTAATGGATCACCTGTACCCCCCCCCCTCTCCACAAATTCTCATTCTTTATCTACTTTTTACCAGCTAGAACTTTCCCCAACTAATCTCTACTCCTACAACATTTAATAACTCTTCTGAATCTGAAATCATTGACTGGATTCTGACAAACCTCTAACACAGTCCAAACTGGAGTACTAATGGACTCCTTTAGTGATTGCCACCACACCTTTGTTATCCACTCTCATACTCCACCTAAAATCTATCATGTTTAACAATGTATGGAGCATATCCAAATTCAACAAATACAGATATGAAGAATCCTTAAATATCTACATCTGGAATGTGTTAAAACAATCCCCCCATAATAAATATGACAACCACTTTAAACACATTCTAGGTATTCTAAACGAATATGCTACCATAAGGAGGAAAGGAGTTGAGGCTAAACTCTATCCCGTAGCTAACTCTAAAAAAACAACTAATCAGATAAAGAGATGAAACTTGGAAGATTTGGAGAACCAACAGAAATCCATTGTCCTTCAAAGCATATTGTACTCTAAGAAATACCACAAAACCCCAAGTCCTCCAAGATAAATTATTTCCCCAATCACCGAGTAACCGTTTCCCCAAAAACGTTTGGCCAGGCTAGTCTCAACTCCTGAAACCGGATAAACCACCACAACTTAATTCCTACCAACTGTACCTAAATTGTACAGAGCTTGTGCCTTCAACTCACACTTCCAAGCTGGAACATCTCTCTCAAGTTATAATTCCTTTTCAATTTCCCAAGATACCCCACCACAGTGTAATGTCTCCTGTGCCTATATACCATAGTTCATCCCAACCTCAGAAACAGCAATATTTCTCCAAACTAAAGTCCACATCAATGGCCCCTGACAATTTCCCCACTTCAAAAATTGTCAAACTTTTAACTTATCTAATAACCATACTAATTAACAGACCAACACAACAATTAGACTTTCTTCTCTGATGGAAGCAAGTCTACATCATGTCTTTTCATAAAGTTGTACATCTACAGAATTCACCAGTTTCTAAATCACTATTTCCCACTCAGATTCTGTAAAAAAGCATTTGTAGCCAATTACTTCGATACCCCCTTATCTAACAATATTCTACCACTATCACAGCAAGAAGTATACTACTACCCCACTTCTGCCCAAGCTCACATGCTACTTCCACCTTTACCAAACTTCACACCTCTTGATCTCATAATTTGAGGTCTACTACAAAAATGCCAAATTTGCAACAAATTTACCACTGCATTTTATTAAGACAACTTAACTGGCTTGAACTTCCCAACATCATTTGACTCAATCGACTGAAAATGCCCTTAAAATCCTAAACAGTACAGAAACTGCCCCCCTCCTTATCCCCTCTTACGTTTGGTACTCTCTCCAACTCTTACACTCAGATCTTCATACAAGTACCTCACAACAATAACACCAACAAATAATTCTAATGGTGATTCACTTTGCCTCTCTGTTATATCCAAACTTTGGAACTCCCTTCCTTTACTACTATGTGAAAATAGCTTTCAAACTCATCTTAAAGCTCATTTTGTAAATCTCTTTCTTTTTAAGGCACCTCTCTCCTACTCCCCTTTTCTCCTACTTCTACCAGGCTTCCACTGCCCTCAGCAAAGTTCTTCTTACAGACCTCCCTATATCTCCTACTAATCAGCATCTCTATCACTTGTCCAAAAACCTCTGTTAGAAAGCTTCTTGTATTCACATCTATCACTGTCATCTTAATTAAATGGTTGCAGTTGACAATTATTTTATGGAACTTTTCTCCTCAGACCTCGCCTGAAAAGTGGTTCTTAGCTGGACTTTTTCTGGTCACCAAATGCAAGTAAAATAAAATAAATAAAAATATCTAATTCATGAACCAAGAAAAATTACGGTCAGAACTGATTTGTTTATTGTGTTTTGGGAGTTGACTGTCTTCGTGAAAGACAAACTTTTCAGTGGCAGTGTTTCTGATTTTGGAACTTCTTCATAACGCACTGAATAAATTGGAGTTACCTGGTTCCCTTTTGAAATTATCAGTATATTCACTGCTTTGTCATTTGCAGGAATACAGTCCATACAGTTATAATTCCTTTTCTGAATAACGATGTAAAACCTTGTTTTATGTCCTCTGCTGTAAACTTAAATCAGTGAATGGTTTTGTTTGAACTGTTAAAGGTTTCTGTAGTAATAAGTAAAGTTCAAGCAAAATTTAACTATACAGAAATGGTAACATTTTAAAGAAAGGAGTGACTTATAATGACACTATGCCACCTATTTGCAGGTTTTAACTTTTCTGAAAAAATAGCTGTGTGCACGAGTTCCGATTTACTGTTAAGAGAAAATAACTGTACACTACAAAATAATCCATTTGCCTAATGCATACACTCAGGACTAGATCTAGGCATTATAATGAACAGGCAAAAAGAAAGATTTATAGCCGTGGAACTCACAGTCACCCTCTTATGTTCTCCCAAAACTGTACAAGTCATTCATTTCCCCTTAGGAAAGGCTAACAGTTTCACAAGTGCAGAGTTGCCCACAAGATCTAAAATATTTAATTGATTTTTCACTTATGTAAATCAGTTTCTTTTTATTTAACGGACTTCTTTCCCCTTACTAAGAAACTAGGTAACTGTCTGCATTCATTTCCATCTGTCTTGTTTAAATATGTCTGATGCTAATGATTTCCATTTAGATTCAGGCCTATGTATATTATTTGTATTTATGGTACATCACATACAGATGTGCGATTGCTGACAACATCCTATGCATCTGTATTCTTGTACGTATTCTTGTGCATTTTAAAATAATAGATCACTCATTTTACTCTAGTGCCTACTGTATCCAGGACAAACGCTGAACATGGACCAGCTGGAGTAGCGGTCTACCCCAGTTAGCAAATTAAAAAAAAATACATTTTAGTCAATTTTCTCAACACGATACGTTGTTATATTTATCACAGATTATATTCCTTACATTAATTAGGTAGTGTCCTTTTTCCACCAGTACTGGTATGGTCTAACTTTGGATGGATGTATCAAAGAACTCAGCCCAGAAAGACTTAAGTGTTTAAAAACATTAGATCAGCACCTTAGTGGGCACTTAGGGCTAGATTAAAATTTGTACTAGTAGGGATTCCAGAGGGGCCACCATCCCATGTGGTAATAGCTATCTTCCACTTACTGCCGAAGGCAGTGAGGTGGCCTAAATGGTAAACAGTTTTGGGACATTATGATTGTACATTTCAAACCAGTAACCTCAAACCAGTAACCAAACGAAAACTCAAAACGTTAACACCACAGCAGATGAAAAATGCCGCTGAGTACAAAGCTCATGTTTAATGAAAAATGATAAAAACACAAATAAAAACTCTCTGAAAATAAATGAAAACCTTTATGATTAAGCACTTTCACTACTGTGTATCATTGACTTCATCAGAATCAGTACACCTACATGTTCTTCAAATTTAAAAATAAAAACTCTCTGAAAATAAATGAAAACCTTTCTGATTAAGCGCTTTCATCACTATGTATCATTGACTTTATCAGAATCAGAACATCTACATGTTCTTCAAATTTAAACACCCCTCCAGAACACCAGGTGATCCACATTGAGAATCTAGTTCATCATTTCAAATCACAGCATCATAAAATATAATAAAATCAACATATATACATTTGTTTACACATTATAAGATAATAACATTAATACACTGGCCACAGAAATATGCTCATTAAGCCCTGGAAACACTGTGGTGCTAAGTCTCAGCTGCCATATGGTTTCCTGTTGTTCAATCAAATCACCTCCAAAACTGTCCCTCTGGTTTTGGATCACTGTGTCAATAGCAAAAAAAAAACTATTGTCAGGGTTTAGACCAATATGTTTGTACAGAACATTCTCCCTTTTCTTGTTCTTCATATTCAACTAGTTTAGTGTCTAACTTGCAGCTTCATTTTGATTTGGTTGAACTTTTTGATCAAAAGGGCTGTGAGCTTATGCAATTACTAATTAAACAATCAGAAGACTATCGATTTTTTGGTTGTTGAAGCTTTGAAACATGACCAGCTGAACACCAAGGATAAGTTGTTTGAGCAATATCAGGTGCAATATAACAATAATTTCAACACTAACAGTAATCTTGGATATTAAAAAATGGAAAGCGATATAAGAGTACCAGGAGAGGCAAGCCTATGCTAAGCCTGCACAATTTGGTGGTCTGTTTGGTGATTGAGGAACATAAAATGGTTTAACTGAAGTTGTTGGGGTCAATGATGAGGAGTTTCCCCCTTTACAATTCCCCCAAGGTGGTCTGAGAGATTGAGACACCAGAGGAACTGGCAACAGGGTTTGACCAATTACATGACAGGACGAAGCCAGTGGCAATGGAGGACCACCACCAGGACAAATCGCAATTGGAGAAATTGAACTGATCTATGGGCTTTAGGGAGGAGGTTTTGGAACACAGTGATTCTGGTCCGGATATCATTTCTAATAACATAGGTGACTAAGATATATAACTTTAATGCGAACATTATGATGGTGCATAAGCTAATTTACTGAGCAAAGGGCAAACTTTTGTACCCCCATCCAACATGACAATAGAGAATGTTTTAATCTATTGAAAATTGTACCTTAGGAAACTGAACTTTAAATTGATATTTACTGATGGGATTTGCTGGACATGAAAGTGATTTGTTATGGAGTAGTAGTATATTCAACCCACTCCTCCCTTTACCCTTAATTATTTTCGAAAGGTGATGCGAGTTTGATTTCTGAACACAGACACATGTTAAAACATCCACAGTGGTATCAAACTTGACAGGGACTGAAAGACGATTACTGAACAAGTTGAGTATTGATAAGAATGTGAGGGTTATAAAACCTGATAAGGGAAGGGAGTAGTGATTATGGACACCATGGATTACATAAGCAAAATGAATGAGTGTTTATGCAATGAGAATTTTTATGAGGAGACTACTTTGAATTTCATCAATATTGTATATAAAAATATTTATTTATTTTTACAAGACATAGAACAGGGACAAATATCACATGAAATATTTTATTATTTGAGTGGGAGATTCCCAGTGATACCCTCTATCTTCAGTATCCCAAAGATATAAGAGTGTGACAAGCCCACCGTTGAGACCCATTGTGAATTCTAGCAGGCCCAAGGTACATCCCTTGGCTAAATACATGGATGAGAATGTTAAGGGGTGTTTTTGAGTGCTTACTCGCACCTTTGTTGGGATTCCTAGGAATTTTTGGTGAAATTGACAGATGTGGAGTTTTCTGTAAACTTATCTTTTTTGACAATTGATGTTGAAAATATATTTAATGTTATCCCACATTCCATAGGTTTGGAACGGTTTCACAACTTTTGGCAGAGTTTGGTGAACTTGACAACAATGAAATTAATGTTCCTGACACTCTTATGGAACTTGTTTCATCATAGACAAACCCACCGCCGTAAATAGCACAAGTAACAAAAAACTGAGGGTAATGTTACTCAATGCCAGAAGTCTAAACCTCAGAATGCACGCACTAGAGGCACTCCTCAGTATGGAGAAAAATTGATATATGTGCAGTAACAGAAACTGGTTTAAGGCTCCAGAGAGCACCCCAGCACGACCAGGCTACAACTCATACCATACATTTCGGCCACAGAACCCAAACCGAAATACAAAAGGCAGGGAGCGTATCCATATTCATCAAGGATACCCACACCTCCAGGTTAGTGGCACAGCACGATGCTTCAGAGATCATCCACGTGCAACTAACAATGGGCAAAACTGCAACTCAAATTGTAGCTCACTACAGATCACCCAGCATGTCCCAGGACCCGTATTCTGCATTTTTGGAAACACTGGAAAACATAAAGGTCCTACGAAACACCCTAATAATGGGTGATTTCAATTACCCAAACATTAACTGGGAGAACTACTGAAGTACTAACTCCCTTGCCCAACTTTTCCTACAATTTATAAACTCAAATGCCCTGGTTCAACTGGTCAACACTCCCACCAGAGGTGACAACATACTGGACCTGGTCATCACCAACATGGGTGACCGGTGTTCCACACCAGAAGTCAACCCCTCGCTGGTTAGATCTGACCATAAACAAATCACTTTGGCTATCCATATTCCGCCCCAACCCCTGGACAAGAAAGCCACCATGAAAAACTTTTCAAAAGCAAAGCTCACGTTACTTAAGACCAAGGTGGAAAGTTTCAAAGCCCTCATGCTGAAGGATAACATTGTCCAAGCTGCAAAAATCCTTTACTAATGCATTCTACGGGCAGCTACAAGAATGCACGGATTGTGCCATCCCAAGAAAAACCAAGACTCACTCCTCCAAGAAAAGGAAACCAGTCTGGTGGACTCCTGCCATAAAAAAGCTATACAATAGAAGGAGGAAACTAGTACAGAAGAGAGTAAAATCCCAAGAAGGGAAGACATCCCTGATCAGTATTCAGCAAGAAACTACGATCCCTCATAAAATCATCCAAGGCGAGCTTTGAAAGAAAAATTGCCAAGGACTCCAAAGATAGCCACAAGGCATTCTTTAGCTATGTCAAGAATCTAAGTGACAATGCTCAGATCTGCTCGGAGTTAGTGCAGAATGGCACAAAATACACTGAATTGACAGATATCGCCAACATCCTGGCAGACAGGTTCAGCGCAAACTTCACCCCCAAAATGTCCCATAACCATACCAGAAGAATGTAGAGTCCCTGAAATCACAGACACTTAGGTTAAAACATCCCTCTCCAAAGCCAAAAACTCAGCATCAATGGGACCGAATGGTGTCCCAGGCTGCGTCCTACACGAGCTCAAAGACAAAAGTACAGTTTTGTACCTACCATAAATGTAGATGTTCGAGTGTTCACCCTGCTGTAGTCATCACACTTGGGTTATCCTGCTGTCAGGCGGTCCAGCAGTCGGCCTGAATTCCAAAGTCTTGGTCCGGCGTCTGTTGCTGTCGCTTCTTCCCTGACGTCAGTGTGCCGGGGTATACAAGAGGCATCAGATGCCATTTTCTTCAGTTTTTCTTGCCCCAGATGTCAGGTGCCCCCAATAGGTAGGCAAAATATATATATATATATATATATATATATATATAGCTAGATAAAATTAAAACAATACCTTTAGGCACAAGCAAATACACCACAGAGGTTGTACAGGATATAATGGTATAGATAAGTTCAGCTAGTACAGAGGGGATGGAGGGAGGGTAACCTGGACTGCAGCAGGGTGAACACTCGAAAATCTACATTTATGGTAGGTACAAAACTGTACTATGTTCATCATGTTACCCTGCTGCAGTCATCACACTTGGGTTGAATCCCAAAGCTAAGGATGGGAGGTGGAGTTAAACAGGGTTAGAAGAAGCTAGTAGGCCCTGCAAAACCAGCTCTAGTCTTAGAATATAGAGGTAAGTAATAGTGTTTGGTGAAAGTGTGCACTGAACTCCAAGTTGCAGCTTCCAGAATATCCTTGGTTGGCACTCCCCTGAGAAAGGCTGCCGATGTAGCCCTGAGAAAGACTGCTGATGTAGCTGTAGCCCTGGTGGAGTGGGACCTAATGTTAGCAGGTACCGGTTTCCCATGATGCGTGTAGCAGAAATGTATGCAATGCCCTATCTATTTAGAAGTGGTCTGTTTTGAGATAGCTTTTCCCTGTGATCCTGTAACACAGGCTACAAAGAGCTGGTCAGTTTTTCTGAAAGCCTTAATTTTATCCAAGTAGTAACGTAATTGCCTGTGAATGTCCAAAGAGTGCAGGAGTCTTTCTCCTTTGTTCTGGGGATTTGGAAAAAAGGTGGGCAAATGAATGGTTTGGTTTAGGGCCACACTGGATACCACCTTTGGCATAAAGGAAGGGTTAGTTCGTAGAGAGACTCTGTCTTGATGGAAAATGAGGAAAGGCTCCACTCCCATTAGTGCCTGTAGCTCTGAGACTCTTCTAGCTGAGGTTATTGCTAGTAGCAGGGCAGTTTTCCATGAAAGAAATTTTAAATCGGCTGAAAAAGCTGGTTCAAAGGGCGGCAGTGTAAGCTTTTCCAGGGCAAAGTTGAGATCCCAAGTAGGTGTTGGTGCTGGTGCTCTCCTTGGCGGTCTTATGTTCTTAGCCCCTCTGAGGTACTGTCTTAGGAGTGGATGTGAGAATAAAGGAGGATCCGTGTTGTAATGAGCTGAAATTGCTGAGGCATGGATCTTAATAGATGAAAAGGAAAATCCTTTGTGCAACATCTCAGTTAAATATTGTAGAATCTGAGGAATGTTTGGATCAAGTGGATTTTTTGCGCAAAATCTTTTCCAGTTGTCTGAATAGGTTTTCCTGGCCTCCAGAATGACATCCATAACATCTTTGGATAGAGGTGTTGGCTGGTTGTTTAGGTAATTTGCCATGCAGCCAGGTTTAAAGTCTTGAGCTGGCTGTGTAAAATCTGATTGTCTTCGCTGGGTGAGCAGGTGAGGAATCTGTGGTAAAATCCATGGTGGACTGTGGGCCAATGCTGGCGTGGCCAGTCTGGTGCAATGAGTATCATTTGTGGCCTCTCTAATCTGACTTTCAGCAGTACCTTTGCTAGAAGAGGCAGTGGAGGAAAGGCATACACTGTTAATGTTTTCCAACTGAATGAGAGGGCGTCCACTTTCCAAGCTTGTGGATGGAATGTCCTTGTGCAAAATTTTTGAAGTTGGTAGTTTTGGGGGCTTGCAAACAGATGTCTGGGCGTCCCCCATTTTTGAGCCATCATTGCAAATACTTGTGGATTTAGTTTCCACTCATGTGGATCCATGATGTTTCTGCTTAGGTCGTCTGCCAAATTTTTTTTCTTTCCTGGCAGGAATTGTGCTTGTAATTGAACCTGGTAAGAGAGTGCGGTGTCCCACAAGGTCATTGCTTGCCTGCATAGTGGGTAGGAATGTGTGCCCCCTTGCTTGTTTATGTACCACATTACTGTGGTATTGTCCGTCTTTATTATTAGTTGTCCTGTGTGTAAGAGGTCCTTGAAAGCTGTTATCGCATTCTGTACTGCTAGCATTTCTTTTTGATTGATATGCAGATGGCTCTGATCTGTAGTCCATTTGCCCTGAATGCACTGTCCTGCCATGTGTGCTCCCCAGGCATAGTCCGATGCATCTGTTGTCATAGTTTGCCTTGCTGTGGGTAAGGTGAAAGGCTGACCCTTGTTGAGGTGACAAGCCTGTGCCCACCATAGAAACTCCTGTTGAAGGCAGGGAATGAGTGGTATCATTGTTTCCAAGCTGTGGCTGTGCTGAGTCCATACGCTTTTCAGGTACCATTGTAATTTCCTCATATGCAGTTTTGCAAATGGTATTAGTAGTATGCAAGATGCCATGAATCCCAAGGCCTGCAGAATTTTTCTTGCAGGGAGTTGGGTCTTTGTTGCCATTATTTTGAAATATTGAGTCAGCTGTTGTTGCTTGTCTGGCGTGAGATAAGCCATCTGTGGCCATTGTATTCAATCTGGCACCCAGGAATATTATGTTTTGCGAGGGCACTAGTTTTGATTTCTTTTCGTTTACTGTGTACCCCAGGCAACTTAGAAGGCGTTTGACAAATGCCAGATGCTTTAAATGTCCTTGCTTTCTGCTTGAATAAGGCAGCCGTCCAGGTATGGGTATACTTGAATTCCTCTTTGTCTGCAGTATGCAATTACTGGTGCCAGTCATTTTGTGAAGACCCTGGGCGCAGTAGATAAGCCAAAGGGCAGTGCAGAGAATTGATAATGCGTTGAACCTGCAATGAAGTGGAGGTATCTTCTGCAATTTTGTCTGATAGGGACATGCAGGTATGCTTCCTTGAGGTCCAATGTTACTAGCCAAGCATTCTTGCCCAGCATGGGAAGAAGCTGCTGTAGTGTTAGCATCTTGAATTTTGGTACTTGCAGATAGGTGTTCAGAAGTGAAAGATCCAGAATGGGTCTCCATGCTTTGTCCTTTCTTGGGACTAGGAAGAGTCTTGAGTAAAATCCTTGTCCTTGCTCCTGTGTAGGTACCTGTTGAATGGCTCTCATGTCCATGAGAGCTGTAATTTGTTTTTGTGCCTCTGCCCATTGATTTGGTGGCAGGTTTGGCATTCCTTTTATCCTTGGTAAGGTATGAAAGTGGAATCTGTATCCTTGAGAGACAATGTTTAGGACCCATTTGTCTTTTGTGATGATGTGCCAGTTGTCTGCAAAAAATGCTAATTTTCCTCCCAAGGGAGCTGCCAGGAGAGATTTGCTTGGTAGTTTGAGGATTGAGTCATTGTGTTTGTCTTCTGCTAGCTTGGGGCCAGTCTTCTCCTCCTTTCTGGGTAGCAGCACCCCATTGAGGTTTGTAAGGGTCTTGTGACTGACCTCTGCCCCTTAGGTGTCTGTATTTGCCCCTCTGTGATCTGTCAGAAGCTGGAAAGGACCAGTTTTTTGTTGGCCAATTTCTGCTGAAACGAGGGGGTTGTACCTGCAAAAAATCCTTGACCGTCTGCATAGACTTTGCCTTATCCTCCATTTTCTTTAAAATCTCTTCTGCTTTGACACCAAATAATGCATCCTGCTGTAAAGGTGCATCCAATAATTTTGCTTTAACATGATCCGGAAGGGTTTGTTCTTTTAACCAAGCATGTCTACGTATGACAGAACCAGTAACAGCTGCTCTACAGGAAGCTTTCAATGAATCAAATCCGCATTGTAAAGTATGTTTGCCCACCTGCTTAGCTGCATGCAACAGATCCTGCATTTCCTTGAATTCAGACTGTTCAGTATGTGTGCTCATTTTTTGTTTTAATTGAGACATTAGGAATTGCTGATATTTCAGCATGTGAAACTGACAATTTAATGCTCTCATAGCCATAGTTGCTGAGGTGTATATTTTCTTTCCTCATTTATCTAGGGCTGTGGAATCCCTTTCAGAGGGCACAGGATTTTTAGCCATAGAAGCTTTAGCTCCCTTAGGACCCTGGGAAATTGTTTCTGGGTCAACCACAGGGCTTTTATAAAGGAATTTATGTGAGTCAGGTGCTCTGTAGTATCTGTCTGGTTTGGCTGGAGCAGGAGGTAGAGAGTCTGGATTTAGACTAGACTCCAAGCAAACATCATCTACAATATCTAAAACTGGAGGGATAGCAAGAGGTCTGTGCTGGGGTAGTAAAAGGAACTCTCAGAGCCTTTTCTTAGAATCAGTAGTCCTAGCCTTCCCAGTGGAAATGTTCCGTCATGGTATGTAAAGTTTCCCCAAAGGAGTAGTCTTCAGGGGGAGTTGCTGAGGGAATAGAGTCTTCAGCATCAGAGTCTTCATAAGGTGAAAAAGTGTAATCCTGTTCCTCAGAAGAATATGAGGAAATTGAGACCTGGTCAGAGGAAGCATAATCCTCCTCTTGTCTTGGTCTTTTATCAGGAGGGGGATGGGAAAGTACAGTTGTGTACACCTACCATAAATGTAGATGTTCGAGTGTCTTCACTGTTGCAGTCATGACTGTAGGGTTCTCCCCTGCCGGCGGGCAGCCCTCGATCGGCCAGAATCCCAAAGTCTGGGTCCGGCGTCGGCTGTTCAACCATGCTCCCTGACGTCAGAGCGCCAGGAGTACAAAGCTGACAGCCGATGCCATCTTCTCCAGTTTTTCTTGCCCCAGATGTCAGGAGTCCCAAAATGATAAAGGTCCCATAACCTTTGCAAATACACCTCAGAAGAATGGTGAAAAAAGGAAATACATAAAAGTAAAAATAAGAGGGGACAGGAGGGAGGGAGGGAAACCCAGACTGCAACAGCGAAGACACTCGAACATCTACATTTATGGTAGGTGTACACAACTGTACTATGTTCGTGTTTCACTGTTGCAGTCATACCTGTAGGGTAGAATCCCAAAGCTGAGAGAAAGGGAGGTGGTCATAAAGAAGAAGGGGCGGCTAAAAGGCCCTGCAAGACTGCAGAAGCAAAGCCTGCCCTAGACATAGAGTAGAGAGGTAGATTGTAGTGCTTAGAAAAAGTATGCACAGAACTTCAAGTTGCAGCTTCCAAAATGTCTTTGGTAGGAACTCCCCTGAGGAAGGCCGCAGAAGTGGCAGCAGCTCTGGTGGAATGAGTCCATACACTCCCTGGGATTTGCTTTCCATGGTGTGAATAACAAAATCTGATTCCATGAGCAATCCATTTAGAAATGGTCTGTTTTGAAATGGCTTTACCTTGGGAACTTGAAGCATAAGAAACAAACAATTGTTCTGATTTTCTGATGTCCTTGGTTCTGTTCAGGTAAAAACGTAGTTGTCTGTGTACATCCAAGGAATGTAAGATCCTTTCCCCTTTATTTTGAGGAGTGGGGAAAAAGGTTGGCAAGTGGATAGTTTGATTTAAAGCCACTTTGGAAACCACCTTAGGCATGAAGGTAGGATTAGTCCTCAAAGATACCCCGTCTTGATGAAAAATAATATAAGGTTCCACAGCCATAAGAGCTTGTAACTCTGAAACTCTCCTGGCAGAGGTTATGGCTAACAGGATAGCTGTCTTCCAAGATAAAAACTTGATGTCAGAAGAGGCATGTATCTTAATGGAAGAGAAAGAGAGACTATTATGTAAGAGATCTGTCAAGTAAAGTAAAATTAAAGTAATGTTAGGAAGAAGAGGATCAGAATCCTGAGCCTGCATCCAGGAACAAAATCTTTTCTATTTTCCTGCATAAGATTTTCTAGTGCTAGGATGTCTGGCTTCTAAAATGACATCCATAACCTGCTTGGGTAGGAAAGAAGAAATCAAAGGCCCCGGATTAACCAGGCCGCCAGGGTGAGAGTTCTGACATGAGAGTGTAGAACCTGACCCTGATGTTGAGACAGAAGCTTCGGAGACTGAGGTAAAACCCAAGGGGGCTCCAGGCATAGGTTTCTTAGAGTTGGATACCAAAACTGCCGAGGCCAATTTGGAGCCAGCAAGATTATCATCTTGGGCTTGTCCTGTTTTATCTTCAATAAAACCAGTGGAAGAAGAGGAAGAGGTGGAAAGGCATATCCCGAGAGGTTCCTCCAACTGAATGACAGGGCATCCACTTTCCAAGCTTCTCTGTGGAAAGTCCTGGTGCAAAAATTCTGTAGTTGATGATTGAGATGGGATGCAAAGAGGTCTATGTGAGGACATCCCCAGACTGCTGTTATCATCCTGAATATTTTGGTGTCCAGCATCCACTCGTGTGGATCCGAAAGGTTTCTGTACAGACTGTCTGCCAAGAAGTTTCGTTTCCCTGGTAGAAACTGAGCTTGAAGATCCAGATTGCAAGCTAGAGCTGTATTCCATAGATCCATGGATAGTCTGCAAAGGGGGGTAGGAATGAGATCCCCCCCTGCTTGTTTATGTACCACATACCTGTGGTGTTGTCTGTCCATATTAGTAGTAGTCTTGGTTGTAAAAGGTTCCTGAAGGCCAATAGAGCTTTCTGAATGGCTAACATTTCCTTTAAGTTGATATGCAGGTGCTTCTGATCCTTTGTCCAAAGGCCCTGCAGACAATTGCCCTGAAAATGGGCTCCCCAAGCATAATCCAAGGCGTCCGTGGTTAGAATCTGAGTGGCAGGAGGCAGACGGAAGGGATTCCCTTTGTTTAGAGCACATGCCCTGGACTACCAAAGAAATTCCTTTTGAAGGCAAGGAAGGACGAAGATCAGTATGTCTAAACTGTGGCAATGCTGAGACCATACACTTTTTAGGTACCACTGTATTTTCCTCATGTGTAGTCTTGCATATGGTACGAGAAGGATGCAGGAGGCCATGTAACCCAAAGCCTGCAGGAATTTCCTTGCAGATAGTTGAGTTAAAGTTGCCAAGGTTCTGAAAGTTGAAGCCAGCTGTAATTGTTTTTCGGATGTCAGAAATGCCATCTGGGTTGTGGTGTTTAGAAGTGCACCCAGAAAAGTTATCTGTTGTGATGGTGTCAAATTTGACTTTTTTATGTTTACAGAAAATCCCAGGAACTTGAGGAGGTTCTGTACAAATTCTAGATGCTGGAGTAAGACATCCTTGCTGTCTGCCTGAATTAGACAATCGTCCAGATAAGGGTAAATTTGAATTCCCTTGAGTCTGCAGTAAGCTACTACTGGAGCCAGGCATTTGGTGAAGACCCTGGGCGCAGTAGACAATCCAAAGGGCAGTGCTGAGAATTGAAAGTGCCTTGATCCGGCCTTGAACCTGAGGTATTTTCTGCGATCCTGCCTGATGGGAATGTGTAAATATGCCTCCTTTAAATCCAAAGTTACCATCCATGCATCTTTGGACAGCATTGGAAGTAGCTGCTGTAGAGTAAGCATCTTGAATTTTGGAATCTCTAGAAAGGTGTTCAAGACCGACAGATCCAGAATGGGTCTCCATGAGTTTTGCTTCCTTGGGACTAGAAAGAGCCTTGAGTAAAAACCTTTTCCCATCTCTGAAAGTGGAACCAGTTCTATGGCATTCATAGCCAAAAGAGCTTCCACCTGGTTTAAGGTCTCCGTCCATTGATGTTTTGGAAGGTCAGGCCATCTGCTTGGCCTTGGCAAGGTATGAAATTGGAATTTGTAACCTCTTAAAACCACATCCAAAACCCACTTGTCTTGGGTTATTTGAGTCCAATTTTAATAAAAAAGAGAGTTTTTCTCCGAGAGGGGCTTCCAGGCAAGAAGTTCCTGTAGCCCAACAGAGGGAGTCATTGAGTTTGTTTCCTTTGAGTTTGTGACCTGTCCTCTCCTCCCCTAGGGGTGGAAGCAGTCCACTGTCTTGGTCTATAAGAAGCTTGTGTTTGAGGCCTTCCTCTGGAGCGCCTATATCTACCCCTCTGAGGCCTGTCTGAAGTGGGAAAGGACCAATTTTTTGAAGGCCAATTCCTGCTAAATCTAGGTGGCTGTACTTGTAAGAAATCTTTAACTGTTTGCATGGATTTCGCCTTATCCTCCATCTTTTTAATCACCTCTTCAGCTTTTGATCCAAACAAAACATTATGCAGAACAGGAGCATCCAATAATTTAGCCTTTACTTGTTCAGGCAAATTTTGTTCCTTCAGCCATGCATGCCTTCTTATGACTGTGCCAGAGGCCACAGCCCTACAAGAAGCCTCCAAGGCATCAAATCCACAGTGTAAACCATGCTTCCCAACTTGTTCAGTGGCATGCAATAAGTCATGTAATTCCTTATCATCTGCATAGGCAGAAATGGAAGTAAGCTTTTGTTTTAAAACAGACAAGAGAAATTGCTGGTATTTTAGCATATGAAACTGACAGTTTAAAACCCTAATGGACAAAGTAGCAGAAGTGTACACCTTTTTGCCCCATCTTTCTAAGGATCGAGAATCCTTTTCAGTAGGAATGGGATTTTTGGCAAAAGCGGCCTTAACTCCCTTAGGACCCTGAGAAATGGTTTCAGGGTCAGCAGAAGGGTTCTTGTATAAAAACTGATGGGAATCAGGAACCCTGTAATATCTATCTGGCTTACAGGAGCAGGAGGAAGAGAGTCAGGGGTAAAGTTAGCCTCCGAAAAGGCATCATCCACAATATCCAAAACAGGATGAATAGCCAGGGGTCTATGTTGGGGAAGAAGAAGAAAATCCCTCAGTCTTTTCTTAGATTCTGAATACTCCTGTCCTTCCCAGTGGAAATGTTCCCTCATTTCATGCAAAGTTTCCCCAAAAGAGAAATCCTCAGGGGGAGAAGCTGAAGGAATGGATTCTTCAGCATCAGAATCCTCATAAGGAGGGAAAGAATATTCCAGATCAGAAGAAGAAACTGAGGAAACAGAAGCCTCATCAGAGGAATCATAATAAACATCCTGCCTTGGCCTTTTATCTAGAGGGGGATGTGAACCCCTAATCATAGTAAGTAAATCCTCCGCCATCTTGAGTAACTATTTCTGTGACTTGGGAGCCGGTTCAGAAGAGGCCTGTGTTGTAGTCATTGATTTAGAAGGAGTCTTTGCCTTGGTCTTTGGCTTTGCCTTTATTAGAAGCTGAGTAGGCCTGAAAACCCCTTCGGAAGCCGGTACCTGAACAGCGGCTCCGGACCCATCCGAAGGAGCATTGTCCGTAGGTCCTGCAACAGAAATATTTAAAGGCCTGGTTGGCTCCTCATGAGAGTCCGTTTCGGCTGTCTGTTCTGAAATGGCCGATGACAGGGGCTGCAAAAGTGCCTCACTGACGACGGCCGAACCTGAAGCTGGCTCCGCTTCTCCGCTGTCATCAGATTTGGACCTCGGAGGCCTGTCTTTATCCTTGCGACGTTTGTGAACTCCGGTAGCCGGAACCGTATCCGACATTTTGTAGTTAAAGCGCCTACCGAAGTAATGAAAAGCAAAATAGTACCTTCGCTTAATTGTACGTTGATTGAATCTAGCACAAAACCGACAACTAGCTACGTCGTGGTCAGGGCCTAAGCAAGGAATATAGTAAGAATGAAAATCCTTATGAGGTATTTGCTTCCCACATGAAATACAATTATTAAGTTTTTCTGACATTGGAGTGGAGCAAGAAAAAAGTTTCCCCAACGGGGTACTTAGCTTTGAGTGGAGAAGAAAATCTTCGGACTGAAGTATAGCAGGAAAAATCGTCAGGAGTCAGCCGACCGGCACTTGCGAACTGCTATCACCGCACGGCAAGAAAGACTGGAGAAGATGGCGTCGGCTGTCAGCTTTGTACTCCTGGCGCTCTGACGTCAGGGAGCATGGTTGAACAGCCGACGCTGGACCCAGACTTTGGGATTCTGGCCGACCGAGGGCTGCCTGCCGGCAGGGGAGAACCCTACAGTCATGACTGCAACAGTGAAACACGATGAACATCCCCTGATTAGGGTAATCAAATCTTCAGCCATCTTAAGCATCTGTTTCTTAGGCATGGGGCCTTGAACTGTAGACTGATGTACAGTCTTCTTTGGTTTTAAAGGAGTTTTAAGCTTAGCATAAGGTTTAATGGTGAGTGTAGTCGGTCTGAAGACACCTTCTGCAACCGAAGGTGATGTCCTTCAAGGATGCATCTGCAGTCCTTACAAATGGGTTGTCCTGTCGTCAGGCAGCCCTTCGGTCGGCCGGATTCCAAAGTCTGGGTCTGGCCTCGGCTGGTGTCGCACTTCACCCGACGTCATAGCTGCAGTTATTCGGGTATAAAGGCATCAGTCGACGCCATTTTCCTCAGTCTTTCTTGCCGCGTGGCGCCCGAAGCAGAAGCTGTTCGCAAGTGCCGGTCGGTCAGATCCAGAGATTACTACTACCGAATACTACTTCGAAGACTTCTAAAAAGCTAAGTACCCCGTTGGGGACTGTTTCTTGCCTCAGCCGATGTCAGAGAAAGTGAATAACTGTTTATCTTGTGGGAAACAAATACCTCATAAAGATTTCCACTCCTACTGTATACATTGCTTAGGCCCAGACCACGACGTAGCAGCTTGTCTAGCCTGCGCTTCTTTTAACCGACGGACGGTTAGGCGCCGGTCGGAGTTTGCTGAACAAATTTTCGGCTCTGTTTTTGCCTTCTTTATGTCGTCGTATCCACCGACAACGCAAATTTCCAAAAGAAAAAGAAAAGGACTGACACTGGCGGTCCGCTGCCTCGCCGAAACCGCGATTAAGCAAACCATGAGTGTCTCGGTTTCGGCCGAAACCGAGCAAGCGGTTCTTTCTCCAGCCGAAACCATGCCTTCTACCAAGGCCTCCTCTAACCTGGTAGAATCTGCTTCTGAAATCCAGCCTTCTGTTGCGGTTTCTCAGGAATTATCAGACACAATTCTCCTGGATATTTCAACCCCTGCACGTGGAGCTGCTAGGCCTCCTGCAGCCATGTCTATTAAGGCCTTTGCCAGGGCTAAAGCAGCCAAAGCTTCAAAATCTGTGCCTGCCAAACCCCCCTCACACAGGCCCAGCACTAGCTCCCATATGCTATCTTTGGCTGAGGATTTAATTTCTTTAATTCGTGGATCCCAGCCTCATCCAGACAGGTCCTCTCTCCCTCCTCCAGAAAAGAGACCTAGAGCAGAGCCCCCTGAACCAGTATCCACTGATGGTTCCTCTGATGAATCAGAACATACAGACCTTCCTGAGGCTTCTTATTCAACTTACGAAGACTTTGATGCTGAAGAGTCCATTCCTTCAGCCTCTCCACCTGAGGAATTTTCCTTTGGGGAAACCTTGCATGCTATGAGGGAACAATTTCAGTGGCAGGGTCAAGATTTCTCAGACTCCAGAAAAAGGCTTGGAACCTTTCTACATTTGCCACAACATAGGCCTTTAGCTATACCTCCAGTTCTTTCTGTTGTAGATGATGCATTTAATGATGCTTGCACTGCTCCTGATTCATTACCTCCGGCTCCTGCTAAGCCCGATAGGTTCTACAGGGTCCCGGACACTCATCACCATTTATACAAGGCTCCTTTTGCAGATCCAGAGACCATCGCCCAGGGCCCTAAAGCTGTAACTGCTACTTCTACTAAAAACCCCCTCCCCTCTGAAAGGGAATCCAGGTCCTTAGAGAGATGGGGTAAAAAAGTTTACACTTCTGCTACCTTGTCAGCTAGGGCTTTGAACTGCCAATTTCATATGATTCAATATCAGGAGTTTATGCTTGACCAGTTAACTAAAAAGCTTTCCTCTGAAGAATCTTTAGATAAAAAATATGTTCAGGAAATGGTACATAACATACAGCAGGTTAGTAACCATTCTTTAAAATGTGGCTATGATGCACTGGAGGCTTCCTTTAGATCAGCCATGACTGGCACAGTTATCAGGAGACATGCATGTTGAAAGAACAGGCATTACCAGACCATGTCAAATCAAAGCTTTTGGATGCACCCATGGACAAGGTCAATTTATTTGGTTCCCCTGCTCAGCAGGTGCTAAAAAAGATGGAAGAGAAGGCGAAATCTGTACAAACGGTGAAAGATTTCTTACAGGTTCAACCTCCAAGGTTTAGCAGGAACTGGCCCTCCAAGAATTGGTCCTTTCCGGACTCCTCTAAGGCTCAGAGAGGCAGGAATAGGCGTTCAAGAGGCAGAAACCAATCCAGGGGTGCCTACAGGGGATGCCAATGGCAAGGTAACAACCAGCGAGGCACAGACGCAGCCACCACCACTACAACAACTCAATCACAGTGACTTGACAGTGGCACCGCCTACCATGGAACAACTAGAAGCACCCTTAGGTGGAAAACTAACCTTATTCTCAAAAAACTGGCATTGCATCACAAGGGAAAAATGGATTTTGCAAACTATAGACCAAGGTTACAGGTTCCATTTCCATACTCTACCAGGAAAGAGAGGAATGCCAAACCTACCACCTACTCAAAGGACAGAAGCTCTAAAACAAATATCTCAGCTATTAAGAATGAGAGCTGTGGAAAGGGTACCATCTATGGAGCAAGGAAAGGGATTTTACTCCAGACTCTTCCTGGTACCAAGAAAAGAAAACAAATGGAGACCCATTCTAGACCTGTCCGCTTTAAACACATTCCTTATTCCAAAATTCAAAATGCTGACCCTACAGCAGCTTCTTCCCATGCTGGGCAAGGAGTCTTGGCTGGTAACTCTAGATCTCAAGGAGGCATACCTGCATGTCCCCATAAGACCAATTTGCAGAAGATACCTCAGATTTCTTGCAGGATCAGAGCATTATCAATTTTCAGCATTGCCCTTTGGCTTATCTACTGCGCCCAGAGTGTTCACGAAATGCCTGGCATCAGTAATTGCTCATTGCAGACTTCAGGGAATCCAAATTTATCCCTACCTGGACGACTGCCTGATACAAGCGGACAACAAAAGCAAGCTAGCAGAAGACTTACAAAGAGTCATTTACCTGCTGCAAGCCTTGGGATATACAGTCAATATAAAAAAAGTCAAGGCTGATTCCATCCCAAAGAATAACCTTTCTAGGTGCAGAGCTGGACACATCAAAACAAATGGCATTCCTAACTGCAGAAAAGAAAGAGCAACTACCTCTCTACTTCTTGGCATTAACAAAGCAGAACCACCTAACTGCAAGAAAAGTACTGCAAGCTCTAGGCTTCATGGCATCATGCATAATTCTGGTCCCTCATGCCAGACTGCATATGAGAAAGCTACAGTGGTATCTAAGGAATTTGTGGTCCCAACACAAGCACAGCCTAGAAACCAAAATCTCAATAATCCTATGCCTGAAACAAGAGTTCCTATGGTGGGCTCAGGCCTGTCAATCAAACACAGGATTGCCCTTCTGCAACAGCCAACCAAGCCAAACCATCACGACAGATGCCTCAGACCTCGGTTGGGGAGCACACATGCAGGGCAAGTGCATACAAGGCTTATGGACTCAAGACCAGCTGCGCCTACACATAAATCTAAAGGAAATGCTGGCAGTAAAATTGGCAATCCAGTCATTCGGACCATTTCTCCAAGAAGGTCAGTTGATGATAAGGACAGACAACACCACAGTTATGTGGTACATCAACAAACAGGGGGGCACCCATTCATATCCTCTATGCCGGCTGGCACAGGACCTATGGGATGTGGCCCTGAGCTACAACATTCAGTTACAAGCAATTTTTGTACCGGGAAAAGAAAACATTCTAGCAGACATATTAAGCAGAACAACCACAGATGCCCACGAATGGATGCTTCATCCGGACATCTTCAAAGCCATCACAAGGGAATGGGGATTGCCACAAATAGACTTGTTTGCATCCCCATTCAATCACCAGCTAAAGAAATTCTGCACAAGGACGTACCACCCACTTGCTTGGAAGGTGGACTCCCTATCTTTCAATTGGAAACCCTGACAGCATACGCATTTCCACCACTTCCTTTGATGCACAAGGTGCTTCTGAAGATCAAAGAGGACCGTCCAAGGATCATTCTGATAGCTCCAGACTGGCCAAGACAACATTGGTACCCATTGCTGAGGAGCATGTCTCGGGAACAAATATGGACACTACCCCTGATCCCATTACTGTTAACACAGAACAACTACAACATCCTGCATCCAAACCTGAAAACTCTGCAGCTAACTGCCTGGAACATTACATAACAGCAATTACCCAAACTTATCCAAAAGGGTTAAAGACATAATCCTGGAGGCGCGCAGACCTTCAACAAGAAAGAATTATGCAGCAAAATGGAAAAGATATCTCATTTGGAGTACTGCAAAGGGAGAAGATGTGACTCTGGTAAACATGGCCAACATCCTGGAGTACTTGGCAGAGCTCTTCCACACAGGCCTGTCCTATTCTTCCATCAAGATACATGCATCAGCTATTTCAGCACAATATAGCTTGGATCCTCCTGTCTTCTCTCATCCCCTGCTCAGACAGTTTCTGAGAGGAATTAAAAATGTAAAACCTCCCAGGAAACCACCATTGCCAGCATGGGACTTGAACTTTGTGCTAGAAAAATTGACACTTCCTCCTTTCAAACCAGCAGCAACAGCAGAATTACAATACTTATCCTGGAAGACTGCTTTCCTGCTGGCAATAACTTCAGCAAGAAGGGTCTCTGAACTACAGGCATTAATGGCAGTACAACCCTTCCTGATCTTCCATCAAGATAGAGTGTCCATGAGAACAAATCCTACATTTATGCCTAAGGTGGTATCCAGAGTGTCATTAAATCAGGCTATCCACCTACCTACATTCTTCCCAAACCCACAGAACAGGGAGAAAGACTTTGCATACCTTGGATGTACACAGGCAGTTACGCTACTACCTGGACAGGACTAAGTCCAATAGAAAAACTGACCAGCTTCTGGTAGCATATGCCACAGGAAAGGAGGGAAAACCAATTTCAAAACAGACAATCTCCAAATGGATAGGAAATTGCATTAGATTTTGTTACTCCTACCATGGAAAGAAAACTCCAGAGAACATCAGGCCTCACTCCACAAGGGCTACAGCCACTACCACAGCTTTCTTACGAGGTGTGGCTACCAAGGACATTATAGAGGCTGCTACTTGGACCTCCGTGCATACATTTGCCAAGCATTACAATTTACCTTTATACTCTAGATCCCGAGCAGGTTTTGCCACTGCTGTTTTGCAAGGGATCCTAGCTACACCATAATCACTACTCTTTCCTCCTCCCCTTGTTTAGCTATGGTATTCTACCCATTTGTAAGGACTGCAGATGCATCCTTGAAGGACATAGTACAGTTTTGTACCTACCATAAATGTAGATGTCCGATAGGAATGCATCTGCAATCAGGATTACCCACCCACCTTCCCCTCTGAGGTACTCCTAGGGTATTTGCCAGCTTTCAGCTAGCTTGGGGGGGATCTATTATGGTGTATTTGTTTGTATATATGTACACACATGCTTATTTTTTGTGTTTGCTCTCTACTATTTGGAATCATTGGCATTTATCCAAATTTAGCCTTCCAAGAGGACACCTGGCATCTGGGGCAAGAAACACCGAGGAAAATGGCGTTGGCTGATGCCTTTATACCCGAATAACTGCAGCTATGACATCGGGTGAAGTGCGACACCAGCCGAGGCCAGACCCAGACTTTGGAATCCGGCCGACCAAAGGGCTGCCTGACGACAGGACAACCCATTTGTAAGGACTGCAGATGCATTCCTATCGGACATCTACATTTATGGTAGGTACAAAACTGTACTTTTCCACTGCACCGGGGTCTACTTCTGCTCCGGTGTCGGAAGGGCCTAATGAAGATGGCTGCGTCGGCCTAGTAGACTCCGCTTGAGAATCCGCAGCTGTCTGGGGTTCCAGTTCTGCGGTCGTCAGGGGCTGCGTAGGCGCCTCACTGAAAACCAGAGAACCGGCGACAGGCCCAGCAGAGGTCTCGGAATCTGGCTTGTTCCTAGGCTGCCTGTCCTTATCCTTGCATTTTTTTATGCATGCCGGTCGTCGGCAAGATATAATTAAATGTCCTACCAAAGTAATGTCATGCGAAGTCAAAACGGCGTTTGATAGTTCGTTTATTAAACCTAGCACAAAACCGACAACCTGTGACGTCATGGTCTTGGCCTAGGCAAGGAATACAATAGGAATGGAAGTCCTTATGAGGTATTTCCTTCCCACAAGAAATGCAATTGTTAACTTTTTCTGACATCAGACTGAGGCAAGAAAAGGTTCCCCAATGGGGTACTTAGCTTTAATGAAGACTTCGGACCGAAATTCGAATCGAAAATCTCAGGTGTCGGCCGATCGGCACTTGCGAACTGCTTCTGCTTCGGGCACCGCGCGGCAAGAAAGACTGAAGAAAATGGCGCCAGATACCTCTTATATACCCCTGGTGCACTGACGTCAGGGAAGGAGCTACAGCAACCGACGCCGGACCAAGACTTTGGAATTCAGGCAGACTGCAGGACTGCCTGACGGCAGGATAACCCAAGTGTGATGACTGCAGCAGGGTAACACGATGAACATCTAACCCCTCACCTAAACACACTGTTTAAACTCAGTCTTTCCACAGGCTACATACCCATAGAGTGGCGCACATCAACGGTTATTCTGCTCCACAAAGGTGGAGCCATAACAGACCCCGGGAACTATCACCCTGTAAGCCTGACTAGCTTGGTCTGCAAGGCTATGGAGCGCATCATCATGGAACATATTAACAGAGACATTGGGAACCTCCAAACACTGGACCCTACCCAGTTTTGCTTTGTTAAGGGCAGATCATGCCTCCTAAACCTGGTGGATTTCTTTCAGACAGTTACCAAGGATATAGACGAGGGAAAGGTGGTAACACACACAGCCTACCTAGACCACGCTAAGGCCTTCAACACCATTCCCCATTCTGGTATTATAGACAAGCTCACCAGCTTGAACATAAACCCCTATGTCCCAAGATGGGTTGCCAACTGGCTCATGGATAGAACCCACATGGTGAGAGCTGCGGGAGCTAGGGCTGTCTCTAAAGTGGTTACAAGTGGTGTTCCCCAGGGCTCAGTCCTAAGACCCCTCCTGTTTGGCATATACTTCTCAGACATACAGGTAAGCACAGGAGGACTATGGCTGACCAAGTTCTCAGACTGCAAACTAGGGGCTATAATTGGCTCTCCGGCTGACACAGACATCCTCCAAAAGTGTCTTTCTGAGACGGATACCTGGTGTCAAAATCATGGCCTCAAGCTAAATGCCAAAAAGTGCATAGTCATCCCCTTTGGAAAAAACAAAGTACCCACAAACTACCACATAGGTGGTAGTCCCCTAAATATGGAAGACTTAAATAAGGGATCTGGGGACCCAAGTAGATAGTAATCTCACCTTTGATAATCACATTGCCAAAGTGGTTAGAAAATCCATCTACGTGGCCCACCTAATCATAAAAGGGTTCACATCCAGATCAAAAGAGGTCATTGTGCCCCTCTACTCATCACTCATCAGACCCATCTTAGAGTACAATGTCCCATTAGGGATGTACCTTACAAGACACCTGCAACAGCTGGAAAGACCACAGAATTACCTCACCAAGAGGATCAATGGTCTCAAACAGATGCCCTAAGGGGTCCACAAACCCACACATCATCCAGGCATGTCTCCTGAGGGCTATGCCTGAACCAGCTACTCGTGAGGTTCCTTCCACAGCTTGGGAGATTAATCTCATAGAGGAATTAGCGATGGAGGAAATAGTGGTCAGCTGGGGAGAAACCAAGGTCCTCCGACAGTGCCTGCATCAGAGAGGTAGAGATTTCCTTAATCTCTCTGAGGCCCATGAAATGTGCCAGGTAATTCAGTGCTCTCAGCATAAAGGTGATTGAGACATACACATGCTTCCCATGCCTGTACAAATCCTGCAACTCCTTGTACAGGGGATGAACAGATGAGCTGTGCTCAGTTAGCTCCTTCTTAGTGGGTGGTGACACCACAATGGCATCAACTGAGACAGCATTACTCCAAAAATGGCAGTCACTGGGGGGACTAAGATTCATAGATTAGTACTAGGCTAACTGCCCTTGTGAGCCAATTTAAGCCTAGCCAATTATCCCTTGTGAGATTCAAACACTGTACCTTGTGTTTGTAAGGCAAACACCTTGACCATTAGGCCACCCTCCCAAAGATATTTGTCCATAGGTTTGGAAATGGGCTCCATGGTGTCAGACTCCTTCCAAGCTCGGGGGGGCAATAAGGTCAATGAGCTGGTCTGCCGGGGGGGTCACCCAGGATGTAGATGGGCCTGTCCCGAATGCCTCCAGGAACACTGACTCCTCTGAGGAAGGGGGGTTGGGAATCACCAGCCACCCTTTTGCTTCAGAATTTTTAAGATATCCCCAAAGGAGATACCGCCAGGTGGAGATCGGTGGGACGCTTCACCTTTAACGACATCAGGGTCCTCTGTCAACGCGTCCAAAAGGGAATCTAGGTGCTTCCACTTACACCGGCACTTCCAAAGAACCTCCTCCACAGGGTAGAGGACTTGGAAAACAGGGAGACCCTTTGCTGTGGAGTAGGCTGGAGGCTCCCCAGGAGGGGCTGACCATGGACTAGATCTAACAACTCCAGAAGGCACCAGCCCTGATCTGTCGAAGGCCGAGGCCCCCAAGGGAGGGGACAGCTCTGTAAATGTCGAACCTGACACCAGCCACGAGGACCCAGCACCCACATCTAAGATCTAGGACCCACTCCGCTCCAAAGGTATTGGAACTGAGCCTGTCTGGGACACTGTCAGAGTCAAAAAAAGTCATATTGCCCTCTCCAATGATGGTTCACTTGGGAGTGTCAGGCCTTGCAACTCTGAAGCCAAAAGTCAGATCGGAGGAGGTTGGTATTCTCATGGATCCAGCATGGGTCGGAGAAGGCAAGATTGCCAGCTGCATCTGGGCTTTGAGAAAACTACTCGTCATCCGATCCATATCGGAGTGGGGATAGGCAAAAGGATCTAAAGGAGATGCAGGAATGTGCTGACCTGACCGGTGACAGGCTGGGCCAGATAGTTGGGACAGGTGAGAGAGATTTATTCTGACATGGATTATGGCTTGGGAACCTTCAATCCAGGTATGTATAACCTAAAGGAGTCTGCTCCGGAGATAAGAAGCTGTGGGTTTGTACCATCTTCCCTGGCTCTGACTGACTGCTCAGACCCGAAGTTTGAGGATCCAGCATAGAGGTAGGCTTGGCCGACATTGGCTCTACTGGATCACAGAACCCTCTTGGATCTGGAGAGAAGCGAGAACAGGACGGATCCGAAGACGATGGATCTGACAGCCTCCTGTGTTTCTCAGGAGCAGAAGCTGTGGCCCTGGGACAGCTGAGGGGGCATGCTTTTCTGGGACAGGGGTCTGGGCTCCAGGAGCTGGTTGACCTCCTCTAAAGATCAACTTGTTATGCTGATCAGTGAGGGCATGGGGATTGAAGGCCGAGCAGATATCGCACAGCATCTCCAAGTACCCTAGTCCCAGAATCTTTTGCCCACAAGAGGCATACCTGTTAAAACCAGAGGGTTTGTCAGAACCTGTCAACATTTCAGACATGCTTGAGAGCAACAACACACAAGCACAACTCTCACACATGCACTAACAGTAAGCTAACTACTAACTCAAAGATACGGGGAAAGTTTTGCTTTTTCTGTTAGCGAAAGAGAAAAAGAAATAAAAAGAGTGAGGAGAGAAAAGCCCTATCGGTGAAAAATATAATGGACAGGAAAAATACCTGACAAGGGAGGGGAGGTTAACCCTACAGGTAGAGAAAAGCTATAAACTTACTAGGAGAGAGAAAAATCCTAATAATAATAATACAGAAATAAATGGAAAAATTTACTTTTCTGACTGGAGGCTTGGAAACGCATCTGTGCTGCAAGGTGTCAAATGAGATCTGAAGGTATGAATAGGAGTGAGGCTTTATTGGAAAGAGAAGAGTTTAAGGCTCATCATATGTCTGGAAGAAGTGGCAGAGTCTGATCCGAGGATGGAAATAAAGACCCATTTCTGATACAAAACGAAATGGCAACATCAGATAAGTATATTTCTAGGGGGGGGAAATCATTTTTTTAATAGAAAATGTATCCCAGTGGTCTGAGGAGCCACCCATGACCTCTGTGGTGACCAGTCATGTAAAATGCTGATCCACAATACATTCAGGTGAACAATACCAAAGCTATATACAGAAATACAATATTTATGCTCATATGCATATTTTATTACTGCACAAGTATAAATATCTGCAGACTGGTAGTAACAATACAGCAAGTATTAGTGGTAATGTCTGCAATATTATGTAAGCTTTAATTTGATATTACAAAGTACCATATACAGTCTATCTGGTTTAAGTCATTAACAGAAGTATTAATATGGCACATATTTATAATTTGTTGGCATTACAAATAAATGACACTTTCTTACTGATGTCTGTATTTGGGTCAGCAGGCATTCCTGAGCTGTGTGCTGAACTGTGTTGTGAAATGTGGTTACACCATACCACTATGTGAACAATGCCTGTGATATTTACATAAAATATGGAAATATGCATAAATATCTATCTTTTGTTAAACGAGTACAAATGTATGCAAAAGAGTGGTAATTAGATGCCAGGTAACACGGACATTTTCCAGCATTGTTAGATTTCACTTCATCCCATGAAATACCACATAAACTCCTTGTAGGGCAAACTACTAACAAGGGTTTTAATACTGCACATATTCATAACTTTGAATAAAAAAAATACAATATCTTATTTAGTGACCTCTGATTTTTGTCTTGAGGCATTCCTGAACATTGGTGGTAACTGTGCATATTACTTCCAGATGGACACCGTCTAAGATCTCAACAAAATGTTTACACAGTCACATATTTTTAAAACACATATATTTGCAAAGTAGCAGTAGTTAGACACTAGCCATAAGTACAGAGTTTTCCAGCTTTATGGACTCTCATTTCATACCATGAAGTAGAATATAAATTCCATAAATATTAATATGGTGTGTATTCATAATTTTTGAATAAAAACAAAGCAAAGTATCTGTCTGGTCAGAAGCTAAACAGGCACAATACTGCTTGTAGGTGAAATGGAGGTATTCAAGCACAGCAGATTAGCAAGTGTGAAAGGATTGACAGCAAGTATTACCATTACTGTGAGTGAAAACGTATGTGTACATTATATCATATTTGCTTTCCTGTCAGCATGCTCCCATTCCAATAATGGAAGCATCTTACCACATCACATATTAGTACAACCTAACCTAGTGTAGTACCAAACCCCAGAGACCACCCAAGGAGACCTCTGTATAACCTAGTCTATGATCTACAGTAGCCCAATCACATACAGGACTGGACAACATGGAGATTCAGTTTCCAAATGTCTCCACAGTCAGCTTGGTTGATATGGGCATCATGAGATGATGTAGCAGTTGTGTCATGTTCACAAACGACCAGTTAATCTTTAAAAAGACAAATACATACACAATTTCACTGGAGCCAAAAAATCTCACATAGAAACAAGTTTGTCGAGAACATACACACACATACACCAACCTATGCTGAAGCATTAAAAAGCAATTTTCCCAAACCTCAAAGATGTCCTCCCCACCAATCACTAAAGCATTCAGCAAAAGCAACACCAAACACCATGCATACTCCTACACCCAGTGGAGCCCCAAGACCAAAGCTCATAAGGCAAGCCAACACATTACCCAGGACTCTTTTCAGAGGGGACTCCATTGTACAACATACAGATGCCCCACTCACTAGACTGAACAAGGGTAAGATGATGATTACCTGCTTATCTGTTTTTTTTTTTTTAAACAAGAAACATCTTTATTAAATTATTACTTATGACAAGCAATCATCTATATAAATGACAACAAACCATATTGACATAATCTTAGTTGCAAGCATTATACATCACAAACTCTATTGACATAATTTTAGTTGCAAACATATACATCACTTAAAATCTACCCAGTCATTGCCAGTCAAACACTACATAACTCTTTCAAATCCTGTCTTCTTTTAAATCAAATTCCTCCCCATATGTATTGTTCCTACAGTTCCCATTTTTTCTATGTAATTTGTGCCTACCCTTTTCTAAAGATCCCAATTCTGTTTTATTTCTGTTAATATATTCACTACTTTTAGTACAGTTTGGTTAGACTTTGATGTCCATTTTCTAGTAATTGCTTTTTTACCAGACACCATAGTTAGACTCGGCAAGCCTTACTTATATGTAGGCAATTCTGTTTCTGTATCATAGCTCAGAAAAATCATTTCCCTAGACAGACCAATTTACTCACTCAGTATCTCTGACAGGGTAGTCTACAGGGAATCATTAAAATCTGCTAACTCATTACACTCACAGAAAATGTTCCCAATTACTTCTTTCTTACCCATCATACCTCCAACATTTGCTGTCTACTTGAGGAAAAAATCTCTGGAGTCTACTTGGGGTATACAATACCTATGCAAACATTTCCAAGAAAACATCCTAAATCTTCTAGATCTTGTTGCATATTTGGAGGACATACATATACCCCCCCCCCATTGTTTCTTTGTGAATTGCTTATCCAATCTCTCTTCCCAATCCTTTTTAACCTCCTCTAATAGATTCTTATAGTTATCATGCAATATTTGTATGCTCTACAAATTATTCATTTTTTAACAACAGCTTCTGTTCTAGATTCTACTACAAACTTTGCCAGTGCTGGTCTTTCATTTAGGACCCCCCCCATTTCTTTCTTTCTGCCTATACTCTCATATTAGTCCTTGATAGGGAGGGCAATCTCTAACCTGTAGTACAAATAAATTCTTGGCCTCTTCCCATTCTGTTACCTTTCCCTCTAGTTATTTGCTCCCAATACCTTTGTTCCTTTGCCACTTTTCTCTAATAAATTCCAACTGCCTGTTGTCTGTATCCCTAATTGCAATCATTCTTATCAGCAGAGTCTCCTTTCTTCAATCCCATGGTGGCTTAGTTCTTAGAATACCTTATACTACTTTATGAATGTAATATTCTGCATGATTATGCTTGTTCTCCTTAAAGATCTGCATCCAAAATCCCAGTCTTGCCTTGTTTCTTGAGCTTCCCCATTTCATCATCATCCCTTTTGACTTTGAATCATAGATTTCTGCTTGTGCTATTTATAGGAGCCTTAATTGTGTAGCTCTGAAATATCCCTTCAAAAATCAGTTATTCCCATTACCCCTTATTCTGTTGGATGAATCATCTTATCCCACTTGAATCTTGCCGCCTTCTCCTCCCAGATAAAATCCTTCAGCTCTTTATTGTTATAGGCAATTTCTCATCTGGTTGATAAAAATATTCCCACCTGTTTATAAGATTAAAGGGAAAAATATATTCCTACCACCATGAGTGCAATACAAACCTTTTATTTTATAAAACAAATTGTAGAAACAGGTAGGCACTTTCACGGTGTAGAAAACACTTCTTCAGACAATATGAAAACAAATGTGTCCATATAGAAATTTAAATAACCAATCAATTGAGTAAAACCAAAAATCACATATTTGTTCTGTCCATTAATTTTCTCTCATTCATGAAAATCAAACACTATAAAAATGCATTTTTGAGAAAAACTATCTTACACTTGAAGGTTTACCAGTAGAAAAACGAAGCCACAAAAGAAGGAATCTCTGGTATTCCACCACAGCAGAAATTTCACCATGATAAAGTCCTGTTGCAAACAACAGAATGATCTGAAGAAGGCTAAACAGCTGAAAGCGCTCATCATTTTTGGAACTTTACTGCTGTTTTTATTTCATCCATTAAACTTGTTTGTTGTTTGCAACAGGACTTTATTGTGGTGAAATTTCTGCTGTGGTGGAATACCAGAGGTTTCTTCTTTTGTTGCTAAAAATGCATTTTAGTCACTAAAATCATACAGAACCAATCAAATTAAGATTCTTGTATCACAGGTTGTTGATTGACCAATCAAAGAAAGCAACATGCACCTACTGCATAACATTGTAGAAATATGTTTTGGTTACTGAAAATATATACAACCAGTCAAGTTAAGATTCTCTTATCACAGGTTGCTAGTTGATCAATCTAAAGTCTAAGAAAGGAGCACACGTCTAATACATAACATGTCAAAGAAATAGTGGATGAGACTTTAATACCAATTTTAAGGAAACATGTTCACTTAAATCATTTGTGCCTGTAACATCAAAATCCACTTTAACTCACATTTCTCTGTTATGTTCTGGAAGTCACCTCTCCTCATAGTTTCAGAAAGCAGCTCTAACACAAAATTTAAACAAATGTCTAATTCCGCATTCTTGTTCATGTTGAGCCAAGGCACTCGTATTCTTACTATTCTTAATATCATTACCACATTCCTTTCCTTGAACAAGCAATTAGTTTTACCAGTGTAAAAGCCATTAAATGATATACAGCTAGCATAGTAGGCAAGATCCCTACTCTTACAGTCAGCATAAAAATGAAATTCTACCTTTTATCTAGAGGTAGGATGTAAAATATATGCACAAGGCAAGATAAACTGACATGCTCTGCATGAACAGCAACTGTAGGTATCAATACGATCTGACATAGCAAAATTCGAATATGTATTGTTCCTATAAAATAACTGACATTTCAAGGGTAGGTTATTTCTAAGAGAAAAAATAGGTGTTTCATCTAATAACCAAGTTACAAAGCAGGTGAAACTGTGCCTGAATAATAACTGATAAACTGTAAAAAAAGACACAGAAGAGGTCGAAGGAAAAAAAGTCTCACTCCAGTGTGGCTCAGGCAGCAGTTTATTCACAAAATTAACACTAAACAATTTCCACATATTTTCATCCTCTCAAAGGAACATCCTCAGATAATTTCCTTCAACCTCTTCTGTTTCATCTATAACTTCTTGCGTTCCAGATTAGCTAACAGCAGAGGCCAATTTTTTTCCATTATGTTACAATTAATATTCACATCAGTAGAGTAAGTTAATAAAAAATCTGTTCTCTCTCCATTAACTATTTAAACGCAAGGTGGTATTTGGCTCCTGTATTGTATATCTCTTTGTCAGTAGCCTCTTTCAATAAAATCATGTTCCCTGGTTAAAATCTTTTTTTTTTTTTTTCAAGAGTATCATTATTGTGGAGCCTCATTACTCTCAAGAGTCGCCTTTGAGTATATTTTTAGTGATGTGGCTAGGCTGCATATTTATTTTATGTATCATAGTGTAATTGCAGGGTTTATATATATATATATATATATATATATCTACCATGCATACTATTCTTACAGTAATAAATAGAGGTATCTCAAAACTGATTACTGAATTTCAGAAAGTTTGTAATAGGGTGTAAAGAAATCTACAAACTCTGATAATTTATGCGAAGTGTTAGTCCACACAAGAAAAATGTCATCTACAAAACATCTGTAAAACATAATATACTGAGAGTAGGGGTTGTCTTTCAAAACATATTCCAAGTCCCACTGTGCTAATGCTAAATTTGCATAGCTGTTACCACATGTGGTGCCCAGTGCAACACCTATTTTTTGCAGGTAAAAGCTGGTTTCAAAAAGAAACACATTGTTTTCCAATATAAGGTCTAACAGAGTGGAAATCAGTTCAACTTTACTATTCAAAAAAAATCAGTATTTTTACATAGAAACATCCTCAAAAAACAGTAAAAAGGGATGTGACATCTAAGGTAACAAAAAGTGCATCTTTCTATCAAGTGTCTCAGACCAATGAAAGAGATCATTTAAAAAGTCCTTTGTATCTTTTAGACCTATATTAGATAATGTACACATGGTGCTTAGAGTCTTTTCCACAAAGATGGAGAGTGGTTCAGTAACCCAGCCACTGGGACACAAAAGTTTTTTGGACAAATGCTTGTGTACTTTAGGTAGACTATTTAGTATTGGAATCACCAGATGATGTCCTCCTGTTCATATGCTGCTATATCCATAGCACACAGGAGTTTGTCTCTGGTGAACTCTCGTATGTCTGGCCATTATACAAAAGTTAAATGGTACCTCTAGGGTGTGTACAGTGTCCTACCTCGCTCCCTGTGGATGTTGGTTGTAAATGAACATCTGGTATAAAGCAGACGTCAGCACGCACCCTTGGCAATACTTTTCTGCTGCCTGTGTGATTGCCAGCTCCGATTGTCACTCCTTCAGAAAATGTGATTTTGCACCATCCGACTTCAGATATGTACCCCATTTGTTTTTTTTTTTATTTGCTTGCTACTGCTTTGGGTTCATGTCACATAGAAGGGGCAAGTGTAGGTGTGGAAGGCATATTCCACATGAAGATTTGCATGAGCTCTGCCTGTTTTGCTTAGGCCAAGAACAAGACCACACCACCTGTAGTATTTGGCAGGTCTTCATCTCCAAAACCCTTAGAAGCCACTTAGCAATGTTAAAACTCTACCTAGAGAATCAGAGACTTAAACGGTTAGCTTCTGGTATGAGTTTCTCGGATGAGCCTCCAGTCAAAAAGGTGAAAAAGTCTAGGTCTGAACTGACTGCTGCGCCCTCCACTCCCAGCCGTCCCTCTCAAGGCTGGTGAAGGCCCGGAGTCTAAGCCAGGAGGAAGCCGTTATAGTACCTGAGGTCATGTCCCAGAGGGAATCGCAGGCAACTGATTCAGTCACCGATGGGGAACCTAGACTCATAATTTCTGAGGGTCTATCAGATTGTAGTGTGAGAAGATGTAGCCTCAGATATTGTGGAGTGGCGCCCGGCATCTAGCCCTCCTACCCTTCACTGTATCTCTGATTCTCCTGCATCGGAGTCGCATAAAAAGAGAAAACAAAAGACAAAACATATTGCTTGTCCTCCGACACCCTCTACTGTTGAACAACCTCCAGATTGGCAGGCTTTCACCCAAAGTCTTCTAAACCTTACAACAGGCCATGGTTCCAGTCCAAGCCCCTTCGGCTTCTACCCCTAAGGGACCTGCTCCCAATGTCTTCTCTGGAGATCAGATGATGAATCCCTTACTTATTCCTCTCAAATTACTTCCCCTCTGGGATATGCCTCCCCAGAGGGGGAGTCCAATGGCAAAGACTCCCCAGGACAGAACTTCACCTTTATGGAGATTTTTACACAAATGCAAAATTTCTTCAAGTGGGACAGCAGTCAGGTCACTGAGACCCAAAAGAGGTATTATGAACTACTCCAATTGTAGTCTCCTAGCCCCTCTGCTGTACCCTCCCATACACCCTGCTTTCCTGATGCCTTCTTGGCTGCTTCAAAAATCCTGATTAGCAGCCCCCTGCACCCAAACGTCCATATAGATTCTATAAGGTTCCTGATGAGGCTAAATTCCTGCACAAAGCCCCATTTGCAGACTCCCCTCAGTTATCACCGTAGCTGCTGATAAACTTTGAAGTTACTTCCCTCCACCTCTCTACTGCCCTCAGATAAAGAGAGCAGACTGATGGAGCATCTGGTGGAAAAAAGTATACACATCTGCCAGTTTAGCAGTAAGAACTATCAACTACCAGACACACATGGCCAAATACTCTTTGGCTCTGATGGCAGATGTGGTCAAACAATTTGGGGAGCTCCCTGACTCCCCAGCCAAGGCAAAAATATCCACTCTTTTGAATTCCTGCACTCAAGTAACCAAACACTCTATCAAGTTCAGTTATGATGCCATAGAAGCCTCATCCAGGGCTGCCACCTCTGGATCTGTCATCAGGAGATACTCTTGGCTTGGATTGCAGCCCCTCCCTGATGACATCAAGTCTATGCTGCTGGGTGCATCCCTAGACAATAAAGAATTATTTGGTACAGCTGCTGCTGATCCCTTCAAGGTCCTCCAGACAAAAGGCAAAGAACTGCAGCATTTGAGACATATTTTGTCTCACTGGCTCCACGTTTGCAAAGGAATTACCTTGCCAAATCCTCCTTCGAGAACATCACCTAGGAAAATGCCAGCTAAAACCAAAAAGGATCACAGGAAACGGCTCCCTTCCAGGTCTGTTCCTTCCACTCATCCTTCCAAACAGCCCTTTCAGGATAAGACTGGTAGCCTGCGACTACCACGCACTTCACCCAGACACCCGTCTTTCCATGGGTCTCTCACTATCCCTCCCCACTTGGAAGCCGGTTACCCAGGACCCTTGGGTCCTATCTATTTTAAAACAGGGATACTTCATGACTTGGGAGGCCAGGCCTACTCCCAATGGCATTCCTCAACCCCCTAGAGACCCAACTACCCTTCTTCCCACCAGTCCTGCAGGAACTTCTCACTCAGGGAACAATTCAAGAAGTCTCTTCACATGCAAGAGCAAAGGGGTTTTACTCCAGAATTTTCCTGGTCCCCAGAAAAGAAGGTTCCTGGAGGCCGGTCCTGGATCTATCACACCTTAACACCTTCCTCCAGGTTCCCTCCTTTTGGATGCTCTCTCTACCTACCCTTCTGCCCCTAGTCCTTCCACAGGCCTTCTTACTGTCCTTGGATATAAAGGATGCCTACTTATACATCCCAATCCATCCCCTCTTCAGAAAATTCCACTGCTTCTCAGTGGATTCTGCACACTTTCCATTCTATGCTTTACCATTTGGTCTCTCTGTGGCTCCAAGAGTATTTCCAAAATGGCTGGCTCCAGTCATGGTCTTTGCCAGGACAAAGGGAATACAATGTTTTCCCTACCTCGATGATATCCTCATTCAGGCTACGTCAAGTACCATGGCCCTACAACACCTGGACTTCACCATCTCCCTCTTGACAGATCTGGGATTTACCATAAATCTCAAAAAAATCATCTTTAGTACCCTCACAGGATCAGGTGTTTCTGGGGTGTCAGATTCTGGCAGGAAAAATGATGGTCTGCCATCCCCAAGAAGAAAATTGATACTCACTTCTTACTTTGGTGAAATACTTCCTCTCAAAGCCATTTCAGCCAGGGCATTTCTCAAAATCCTGGGATTCATGGCCTCGGCGATCCCCATGGTACCTCTGGTAAGGCTTCACATGTGGAAGTTCCAATGGTACTTGCGAGCAATCTGGAAGCAACATCTACATCCCCTAGGCTTCATGGTCCCTATGCTTCCATGCCTTGGTAAGGAACTGAATTGGTGGATAACCCAGATTCAAGCAAACTCAGGCCTCCTCTTGCAACCCCTGCACCCCAACCAGTATCTCTTTACAGATGCATCAGACACAGGATGTGGTGCAACCTTAGGAGAATGGAGAGTGAGGAACTCATTGACCCTCACTCAGCAAAAAGACCACATCAATATCAAAGAAATGACAGCCTTGATATTGTCCCTGCTAATCTTCAAAGATCAGCTTCTTCCAGGCACTCTGAGGTGGTACACAGACAATACCACTGTGCTGTGGTACATCAACAAATGGGGGGGGGGGGGCAAGGTCCTACTTCCTGTGCAGGCTGGCCCTACAGGCTTGGGAAATTGCCCTGGAAAGATGGATCATCCTCCAAGCAGTATATATCCCTTCTGCAGACAATGTGATGGCAGATTCATTCAGTAAGACCATGACCCTGTCTCACTAGTGTATGCTGAACAGGGACATGTTTCTGGACCTGGTCCATCTATGGGGTAGTCTAGATGTGGATCTTTTTGCCTCCCCCATGAACAGACAGCTTCCAACCTTCTGCTCCAGAGTACCACATCCAGAAGCATGGAGGGTGGATGCTCTCTCAATTTCCTGGAAGGGAATGTACATTTATGTATTCCCCCTTCCCTCTCATACAGAGAGTCCTACTGAAAATTCAGAAGGAACAGCCATAAATCTTGCTGGTGATTCCCTACTCACCAAGGCAACATTGGTCCCTCCTGCTACTACATCTAGCCAAGGGCAATTGCCACAAATTACCCCACTGAATGGACCTGCTCACACAGGAGAAGGGAACACTATTACACCCCCAGCTGTCCACACTGTGGGTGATAGAGCACTGATCCCTTCAGACACCTATACACAGAGGACGTGCTTCAGGTTTTGCAGGAGGCCAGGAAACCAACTACCAGGAAATCTTACCTGTCTTAAGTGGATCAGATTTTCTGTATGTTGTCAGAAAAACAACTTACAATAACTGATGGCAGAGCCCCCAGTGGTCTTGTCCTACCTGTGTGATTTGATGAAGTCTGGACTATCCTACTCCTCCACTACAACACATATCTGCCATCTCAGCATGCCTGCCACTGGTACATTTGGCTTCCAGGTTAGAAGTTAAACTTTTCTTGAAAGGGGCACTACATCTCAAGCCCCCAAGGAAGCCCATTCTGCCTCCTTGGGATCTATATTTTGTTCTGGAAAAATTGACTCTCCCACCCTTTGAACCAGCCAAAGACTGCTCCCTCCAACACTGCACTTAGAAAACTATACTCTTGGTTGCCATCACTTCAGCCAGAAGGGTTTTGGAACTTCAAGCTCTTCTGGCCTCTCCCCCTCTGTCTTCCACAAGGGCAGGGTATGTTTACGTACCAACCCAACATTCATGCCTAAGTTGGTCAATAAACTGTGCTTGAACCAGGCCATCAATCTGCCAACCTTTTTACCCTCGCCACAAAACCTGGCAGAAAGGATGCTTCACTCCTTAGATGTGCACAGACAACTCAGATGTTATTTGGCTAAGAACAAATCCATCCGCAAGTCAGACAGGCTCTTCATCTCATACCACCCAGGAGTCCTGGGGCACCCCATTTCCAACCAAACCATATCTTCTTGGATATCTAAAACCATCTCCTTCTGTTACACACCCCATGGCAAAATGCTCCTCTCTCCAGTAAAGGCACACACCACTACGGTAGTGTTTTCCTCGGGGGCTTTTTTTTTTTTTACTGAATACAATTTTAATTGATTTTCACAAACATAAACACATGTACAGTATGTATATCAAATAAATAATTGCATAGTCAAAGGTTAAAGTGAGGAAACTATTCCAAAAATGAACATTAAGGGACATTTTTAAAGGTTTGGACATAGCTGCTATTCTTGAAGCAGTTACATGGTCCTCTGTACACACATTCACTAAGCACTACAAATTGGACATTGCTTCTAGAGCCAGAGCAGGATTTGCCAGAGCCATCATTCATAGGTTTGTGGAAAGTGCTTCTTGTCCTCCACCCTTTCCTTAGGACAGGAGCTTTTGCACTCTCCCTTGTGTTGTGGATACAGCAGCATATGAATAGAAGAACATAGTATTGTGTAAGAACTTACCATAACTTTAGATGTCCTTCTCTTCTATATCTTGTTGTATAGTTTCCTACCCAGCCTTCCCCCTCACCCTTGCCTGACTCCTGGAGTACCCACTCTGTAGTCACTGATTCCAGCAGCAATCAACTCTGAGGGTGCGTGCTGATGTCCACTTTATACCAGACATCTGTTTATGACCGATGACCGCAGGGAGAGACACAGGGCATAGCATGCACCCTATTGGTAGCATTTAACTTTTGTATAATGGCCGGACGTATGAGAGTTCACCAGAGGCACTCGTCTTTGTGTTATGAATACAGCAGCATATAGAAGAGAAGGACATCTAAAGTTATGGTAAGTTCTTACAGAACAATATTTTCTACAGAGAGTAATTCATAGGTGATTAAACCTGTCATAAGTAGATCGTATGCCAAAATATGTACTTGTCAATTAAACCTTTCACCTGCTGTTGATTAATACACGCATAAGTCATTTCATTCCTAAGTAATTCATGCATCTGGTCTAAATAAAATTGTTTGTCCATAACGACAATGCTCCCTCCTTTATCTGCTGGACATATTTCAAGGTGAGGTGCTGTCTGTAATTCTTTAAGTGCTTCTAATTGGTCAAGTGTTAACTGGTAAAATGACTGCTTATGTTTAACAGTTGAAGACTGCCGTATCTCTTCACATAAACAAATAAATGCTTCTAAAAATGGATATAGGGTGGGAGTGTAAGTACTCAAAGTTTCTTAAAAATGTTTGTTCAAACCTTGTTCAGGGTATGCACTTTCCTAGTATAAAGTCTTGGATCACTTCAGCATTCAATCAAATCAGATGGTTGTCTGGTCGGAATAAATGACAAACCTTTACTTAGTAGTGAAGTTTTTTTCCCTTAGTCAAGCAGAAAGAAGAAATATTAAAAATCAATTAACTTGTATGTTGCAAGTGTTTATCCCGACCATTCTGCTGGATAGGTTTTTGTACTGCAGTCGCCCCTTCATCACTTGAGTCCTGGAACAACTGTTTCTGAAGTTTCTTTCTGTGGCCAGATGAGTTGGAAAGGCAAAAGGAGATGTGTAACTAACAGAGGTAGAAGGGTACACTGGTGTTGAATCCTCTTTATGGGCTGTTTTCAATAGTTAATTGTCCTCTAAAATCTTCTACATTTATGTCATTAACTGGTGGTAGAGGAGTCTTGGGAACACTATCACAAACTGTATTAGTATCACTCGCCCATGAAAGGACAGGTCCACTCTTCGTCAAAAATGTCACATTGTAATTTTTTTTCATTTTCATTGCCTGTAGCATCTCATCATAATTAAGAGCATTCTCATATGTTTTTCAGTTCCACCCTGCATGATTTCTTTTTGAAGATTTTTAATTTCTCTCAGCAAAGCAGCCCAAATGGGTCGGAAGTAATCTATTAATAATTTCATATGGTTAAAACTGACTTGGAGATTTAATGTCTGCCAACATTTAAGAAGTTTGGGGAATGTGTTCCCATAAGTTGGCATTTTGAGAACACGTAATCTCGGAGGGACAACCTTGTGATGGATAACTGCTTCAAAATGAAGCCATTGCTGGCATTTTATATTTATGTAGACTATTATCAAGATCTTTCAGTTGTAGATTGAACATGTCTAATATGGCAGCATCAACATTCGATTCCATATTCAAAGATGTATCAACTAATGGACATAGCAATAATTAACCTCTACTTGTAGATGATCCATTCTAGGGTACAGGTTTCCCACAGGGTTGTAATCCAGTTCAAGGCTCATGCCTTCAGCCATGTCTCAGCAGCTAACACTACCAAGATTCAATCCAAAACTTTGAAGAACCACTTGCAAAGGTCAGGAATAAACAAGAATAAGTAGAGAAAAAAAAATATTCTGACCACCATGACTGCAATACAAACCTTTTATTTTATAAAGCAACTCATAGAAACAGGTAAGTACTTTCACTGTGTAAAGTACACTTCTTCAGACCATATGACAACAAATGCGCCCATACAAAAATTTAACAAAGAAGCAATCAGTTGAGTAAAACCTTATGCATCATACAACAGTTAAAACCACATGATATTGTTCTATCCAATAACTTTCTTTCATTCAAATACATTCTACTAACTAAAATCATATAGCAGCAATCAGATTAACATTATAATATCACAGGTTGCTAGTTGACTGATCTAAAGTCTAAGAAAGGAGCACATCCCTAATGCATAGCATTTCAGGGTGATAGTGGATGAGACTTTAATGCTGATTTTAGGGAAATGTATTCATTGAATCCTGGAGATATGTATGCCTGTAACATCAAAATCCACTTTAACTCCCATTTCTCTGTTATGTTTAACAAGTCACCTCCCCTCTTGTTTTCAGAAAGCAGCTCTAACACTAATAACTTAAATGTCTAATCCCACATTCTTGTTCATGTTGAGCCAAGGCACTCATATTCTTACTATTAACATGTTCAAGGATCCTTTCCTTGAGCATGCAATTAGTTTCAACAGTATAAAAGGCATTAAATGATGTGCAGCTAGCATAGTAGACAAGATCCCTACTCTTACAGTCAGCATAAAAAATGAAATTATACCTTTTATCTAGAGGTAGGATGTAAAATATACACACAAGGCAAGATAAACTGACATGCTCGGTAAGGCAACTGAAGGTACCAATACAATCTGACACAGCAAAATTTGAATATGTATTTTTCCTATAACATAACTGATATTTAAAGGATAGATTATATCTAAAACAAAAATAGTGTTTCATCTAATACTTTCTTGAGTTCCGAATTAACTAACAACAGAGGCCAATTCTTTTTCACTATGTTACAAATAATTAAGTTCATGATAGTATTCCCAAGACGACTCTACAACCATTTAATGAAGTAAATGTTTGAGATTTTAGAGGACAATTGACTACTGAAACAGCTCATAAAGAGGCTTCAACACCAGTGTTCCCTTCTACCTCTGCTAGTTCCACATCTCCTTTTTCCTATCCGGCTCCTGTAGCTGTAGATAGAGACTTCAGAAAAATCTGTTCCAGGAGTTGAGTGAAGAAGGTGCGATTGCAGCACCAAGACCAATTCATCAGAATGGTCAGGATGAACACTCACAACATACAAGTGATTGATTTTTAATATTTCTTCTTTCAGCTTGACTGAGTCAAACTTCACTACTAAGTAAATGTTTGTCATTTATTCCGACCACACCATCTGATTTGACTGAATGTTTAATTGATCTGAGATTTTTTGCTAGAAAAGTGTCATTGCCTTTAACATACCCTAAACAAGGTTTGAACAGAAATGTTTTTAAGAAACCAAGCACCTACACACCCACTCTACATCCCTTTTTAGAAGCATTTATTGGTTTATGTGAAGAAGAAGAGATACAGCAATCTTTAACTGTTAAACATAAGCAGTCGTTTTACAATTTAACACGTGATCAGTTAGAAGCACTTAAAAATTATAGACTGCGCCTCAGCTTGAAATATATCCAGCAGATAAAGGAGGGGGCATTATGGACAAACAATTTTATTTAGACCAAATGCATGAGTTACTTTGGGATGAAATTACTTGTGTGTGTATTAATCAACAGCAGGTGAAAGGTTCAATTGATAAAGTACGTATTTTGGTATGTGATCTACTTATGACAGGTTTAATCACCTATGAATTACATAAATATCTCTCTCTCTAGAACATCTGTTGATTCCATTAGTATGTGGTTTACCCAAAGTAAACAAGCATTTGTCCAAACCACCAAAGTATCCCATTTTATCTAGCTGTGGCTGGGTTACTGAACCCCCTACCCATTTTTGTGGAAAAGACTCTTAGGCCTCTATTAGATAATGTAAAAATGGTACTTAAAGATACAAATGATTTTTTTAAATGATCTCTATCATTGGTCTGAGACATCTGAATGACAGAAAGATATACTTTTTGTTACCTTAGATGTCACATCCCTTTGTACTCTGATATCTAACATTACTGGAGTAGACCTTGTGAGGATGTTTCTATGTAAAAATATTGATTTTTCAAATAGTAAATTTGAACTGATTTGCACTCTGTTAGACCTTATACTGGAAAATAGTGTTTTTCGAAACAAGCTTTTACCTGCAAAAAATAGGTGTTACAATGGGCACTGCATGTGCTAACTATGCAAATTAAGTATTAGCACAGTGGGAATTGGAATATGTTTTGAAAGACAATCCCTACTCTCAATATATTATGTTTTACAGACATTTTGTGTATGATGTTTTTCCTGTGTGGTTTGACACTTCGCATATATTATTAGACTTGTAGATTTTTTTTTTACACACAACTACAAACTTTCTGAAATTCAAACATTAGTTTTCAGATACCTCTATTGAGATCCTTGATGTTACTGTTAGAATAGTTTATGTATGTTAGATACACACACACACACACACATATATATATATATATATATATATATATATATATATATATATATATATATATATATATAGAAAACCCTGCAAGAACACTATGATACATAAAGCAAGTATGCAGCCTAGCCACATCACTAAAAATATACTCAAGGACAACTCTTGAGAGTAATGAAGCTCCACACTAATGATGGTACTCTTGAAGAAGCTTTTGCAACCATGAAACATGACTTTATTGAAAGAGGCTATCAAGGAAGAGCTATAGAACAAAGTATAGCTGAGGTACGCTCTGTCAGGATCACCATAGAGCCAAATAATACCATGCATTTAAATAGTCAACTGAGAGAGAATAAACTTTTAACTTAATCTAGTGATGTGAATAGTATTTGTGACATAGTGAAAAAGAACTGGCCACTGCTGTTAGCTAGTCCGGAACTCAAGAAGGTATTATATGAAACAGTTATTTTTTGTTTTAAGAATAATCTGTCCTTGAAACATTGGTTATGTTATAGGAACAATACATATTCAAATTTTGCTATGTCAGATCGTATTGGTACCTTCAGTTGCCATTCATGCACAGCATGTCAGTTTATCTTGACTTTTGCTTATATTTTACATCGTACATCTAGACAAAAGGTAGAATTTGATTTTTATGCTGATTACAAGATTAGGTATCTTGTCTACTATGCTAGCTGTACAGCATGCAATGCCTTTTATATTGGTAATACTAATTGCATGCTCAAGGAAAGGATCCTTGATCATGATGTTGCATGTATCAAATGAGACACTGAGGCACTGCTGGGTTCAAGTTGTTTGTTGTACATAAACCTATCAGGAGCTTTAACTGAAATGTATATTTAAGCTAAATTACTCATTACTTGAAACACACTCGCATGTGTATCTCCTTTCATGCCTGCATTCACTCGGACTATACAAAATGGCACTGATCTTGCACGTGCTCAGCAACTTATATAAACATGCTATCTAGCTACAGTGGCTGACTAGGTACAATACTCACAATGATTACATCCTCCTTCTGATTTGTTTAACATGCAATAGGAAAACAAGATAATTTTAACGAGCTAGATATCACATCAACATATAACAACAAATGAATTCAAATCCAAGTCACTCTTAATTCTACCCAACCTGGTCACATAAAAACTTTGACTGGGTTTAGCAACATGGACAGTCTCTGGGGAGTCTTTTACAAATGGAACTTTGGGGATTACATCAGGATTATTTGAAGAAAGTACACTGTCCTCTGGAATTCGAATATGTGTAGTCACTCTGAGAAATATTCTCTGCCACAGGCAATCAGCTGCATCATTGGTTTCCGGAGACTGGCAATGTGTCTTTGATTCCTTCTGAAATCCATTCCATCAGATTGCATGAGGTAAGATCATGGTTCTTTGCAAAGGTTTTTTTTGACAATACCTACTTGGTCATATCCTTTAGATGTTTGCATTCTCACAATTTCTCCTTGTCTTAATGGTCTGAGATGCTTGCTGGATTTGTTGTAGTACATTTGTTTCTGGCATTTTCTCAAAAGATGATCCTTGACCATTCTGTTGTTCTTTAAATTTGGTACTAAAAATTGTTTACTGATAGGTAAAGTTGTTCTCGTCCATCTGGACATTAATCTCTGAGAAGGTGAACCAAGCAAGTTGTCTCAAGGAATGTTTCTTTTTTTATTTTCCTTCGGTAAACATTTTTATTAAATTAACATGTATAACAGGCACTCTTACATTTATATAAATGAAAAACAAACATTGATACCACTTTAGTTGCAAACATTATACATCACAGACACCACTGAATCAACTGTAGTTGCAAACATTATACATTACTTATAATGTGTCCAGTCATTGTCAGTTAAGCATCATATGGCTCATTCAAATCCTTTCTCTTAAACTTTGTTCCTTCTCTGCGTATATTGTTCTCACAATTCCCATTTTCCTATGAAGTTTGCTCCTTCCCTTTTCTAAAGATCCCCATTCCAGTTGTTTTATCTCTGTTTACTGTGTGCTTTCCATTTTCTAGTAATTACTTTTTTGGCAACCACCATAATTAAACTCAGCAAGGCTTTACTAAGTCTAGGCAATTCCGATTCTTTATCATATCTCAAAAAAAAATCATCTTCCCAGTCAATTCAATCTGCTCACCCAGCATTTCCAACAATGCAGTCCACAGGGAATCCCCAAAGTTTGCCAGCTCACAACATTCCCAAAATATGTTCCCAGTCACCTCTTTTCTGCCCACCACACCTCCAACATTTGCTATCCACCTGAGGTATAAAAATGCCTATGTATACACTTTCAGGCAAAAATCCTAAATCTTCTAGACTATGTTGCATATTTGGGAGATACGCGTATATCCCCCCCCCCCATAGTCTCTTTGTATATTGCTTATCTAATCTGTTTTCCCAATCCTTCCTAAGCTCCTCTGATTGATTCTTGTAGTTATAATGCAATATTGTATATGCTCAACTAATTATTCCCTTTTTAACGCTAGTTTCTGTTACAAAACTCTACCAGTGCTGGTCTTTCATTTAAGAGCCCCCATTTCTTTCTCTTTTCCTGTACTCTGATATCAATCCTTGATAGGGAAGACAATCTCTAATCTGCAGTCCAAATAAATTCTTGATCTCTTCCCATTCTATAACATTTCCCTTTCTAGTTATTTGTTCCTAATACCTTGGTTCCTTTGCCAGTTTTCTCCAATAAATTCCAGACTCTTCTTGCATATTACCTGTATCCCCAACCACAGCCATCCCTATTGGCAGAATGTATTTTCCCCATTCTTGTGCTGGTTAGGTCTTAGAATACTCCCTGCTATTTTATGAATATAATACTCTGCATGATTTTTGTTGTTCTTAAGAGTATGCCTCCAAAATCCCAATATCTCCAGATTTTGTGAGCTTCCCCCCTGTAGCACCTTCATTCCTTTCCACTTTGAATTATAGTTTTCTGCTTGTGCTATGTATAACAGCCTTAACTGTGTTGCTCTAAATTGGGTAATCCTAGTCTGCCTTGTTCTGTTGGAAGAATCATCTTATCCCACTTGACCCTTGCTGTCTTCCCTTCCTGGATAAAATTCTTCAACTCTTTTTTTTTTTAATTACTACCCACAGCTTCTCCTTTGGTTGATAAAAATATGCCTGACGTGTGTATAAAACTAAAGGGACTAAAACATTTTAATTGCTTGTATCTTAGTACTTGAAGAATGTTTCTGAGATTGAGTAAGTTAAGAAAAACATTGGTACCATCTCTCTTGGATTTCTCCAAACAAATGTTTTGCACTTTGAACTGCACAGCTAATCCATTGGACATTGGATACTCAAGACTACTATTAACATGGGCAAAGTCCAAAATGTCTGTTAAATTTAGTAATGACAGTGCTAGATGTTAAGTTAGGAAGAAGGTCAATTTTAAACCAATTTGAGTAAGAGTCTAGTAACATTAAGTAATGCTAAGTATTCCATTCAAAAATATCAGTAGCAAACGTTGACCATGGAAATTCAGGAATCTGGTTTTGCTGAAGTTGTTCTTTTTGTTGGTGTGATTTAGTACTGTTGCAAGTTGAACATGTTAAGAGTTTCCCCCTCTGTATTTTTTGACATAGAAGGCCAAAACACTATGCCTCTTCCTCTTTTGGTTGAATCAGTACCTGGGTGACCACAATGCAAAAATTTGATATATTCCTGTTATAGTAATTACCACTTCAGGGCCTTTCTTGATGATTCCATCTTCCACCATGAGCTCACCTCTATAAGGAATGTCAAGAAGTAAAGTGGTAAACTAGACTGTCATGCTGGCCATCCTTGATTGATAAAATGTCACTGCTTTGGAGAATTAGGTCTAAGTCTGTGTGATTTCTGAATTCATCAAGACATGATGAGGAAAAAAATTTGACTTTCATGACTTCAAAGTCTGCTTTCTCATTGTCGTGCTGTTCTGTTGTTTGTGTGCTCTCAACAAAGCATCAGCAAGGTATAGATATTTGCCTTTAGTATAGACTATATTGAAATTGTACTTTTGCAATTTTAACATCGTGTTGCAGGCATGCTGGGGAGGTATGTACTGACTTTTTTAGAGTTGTCACTAAAAGTTGGTGATCAGTCTCTATTTGAATAGGTTTTCCATAAATATAATCATTGAACTTTGAACATGCAAACACTACTGCCAATTGCTCTTTTTCAATTTGTGCATACTGCATTTCAGTTTGACTTAAAGTTCTGAATGCATAGGCTACTGGTATGCCTTCCTGAAGACATGCTGCACCAAGACCATACTTTGAAGCATCACACAAAAAAGTTATGGGTTTGTGAACATCATAATATTTCAATGTGGCTTGACTGCCAATTTTTATTTCAGAATGTCAAATGCTCTTTGGTGGTATTCAAGCCAGGACTGATTTACATTTTTGCTTGTCAACTCATGTAAGGGTGCTGAAAGCTCACTCAGGTTTGAGATGAGCTTGTCTAAATAGTTGACCATACCAAGAAAACATTGTAAAGATGTGACATTTTCTGGAAATGGCATCTCAAGAATTGCTGCTTACTCAGATGGATCTGGTTGTAAGCCAGAACTGGTATATAAATGACCCACAATAGTAACTTCTTTCAGTCTGAATTTGCATTTCCAAGGATTCAGTTTAAGATGTATTTTACAAGCACAGTCTAGAACTTTCTTGAGATTTCTATCATGTTCGTCTTTGTCACTGCCCCATACAATAATGTCATCTACTATAATAGCACATGGATAACCAGAAAAAAATTTGTTCCATCACATGTTGAAATACTTAATTGGCAGAATTTATCCCAAATGTCATTCTCAAGTATCTGTATCTTCCAAATGGTGTATTGAAAGAGGTTAACAATGACAATTTCTGATAAGCAAAATTTGCCAAAAGGAACTTTTTTGCATTTAGGACAGAAAAAGTAGTGGCATTTGGCATGAGAGTGGCTGTTACTTCTACTGTGCACATCAGATGATGAGGATGCTTAAGTGCTTTGTTAAAATCTCTCAGATGAATATGTATTCAAATATCATCTGAGCTTTTCTTATGAGCTATGACCATGGAGGATACCCATTCAGTTGGTTCTTTTACTGAAGTAAGGACACCTAAATTCACCATTCTGTCAAGTTCTGTTTTTACTTTGCATTGCTACAGGAACCTTTTTTGCTGGTCTGACAACTGGGCTTACTTCATGGAATATGTGACTGGAAGTTTGACAAGTTCGTCTGTGAAAATATCAGCATATTCACCAAAAATATTCTGTGCAAAACTATCAATGTTATTCAGACTTGTATGGTAGACCTCTTTATTAAATGAAATCAGTCCCATTCTCAAACTGTCTTTGAGGTCTAACAGTGACTGCATGTGTCCTTTGACTAAGTAAAATTGCAAGTCATAGCTGTTCCCAGCAGAATGGCATGTAAAAACTACTGCACCATCTGTTTGAATCTCTTCACCAGCATAAGCAAATAGTTTTGTACACTGTGCTGAATCACATTTCTCACCAGCTCTTATTTAGCAAACATTTGGGCTGATAAAACATTGCACTTAGATCCAGTGTCTACTTTAAGCTCTACAGGTTCCCATTAATCCAAACAGTACAAAATATTTCACATTTTACTACCATCCAATAATCTACTGTTCATCAATCACAAAGACACCATCAACATTTAAAGTTTGCTCACAACTGTCTATCTGATCTACGTGCTTCTTTGGATGTTCTCTTTTAATAAAAGTATCTGCCACTTTAGACATGCATAGCCTTTTGAAATGATGACACTTTTTACATTTATGACACTGCTGACCAAAAGCTAAGCACCTCTCTCATTTAGGTTCATGACTGCCTCCATATTTACAATAATTAATAATAAGTTTGGGTGTTGTGGCCCCATTCGGTTTATGGTTAAGGTTGGGCACTGCCACACCCTTCAATTTATATTTCTTTTTCATCTTAGCTTTATATTGTACACTATCAACATTCGCACTGGCAGATGCTGTATACACATTTTTCTCATCCATAAGCATATTTGTATGCTTTTCTGTAAGCTCATATATTTGACAAATCTCAATGGCTTTGTTCAATATGAGATTTTGCTTCAAGACAGTGATTTTTCTCACTGCATCATTATTAACACCACACACAAGCCTGTCTTTTATCAAGTCATCTTGCAGATCATCAAATCTACAAGTTTTTGCTTTATTTCTTAAGTCTGTAATATATGCTATAGTTTCACCAGGCTTTGATTTCTTGTGTAAAACGTGCCTTTCTAGTGTAATATTAATTTGAGGGTTACACATTTCTGTAAATTTATGTTTTAAGGACTCAGGGTCTTCCCGCCTTTCAGCCTGTATCACAATATAGTGGTTCTCTCCCTCCCCTGCATACACGGGAGGTGCATACATAAATTAACTTTCCCTCTCAATGGCTTCCAAGCTAGCTAAATTAAGAAGTATAAATACTTTTGTACATGCCTCTTTATCAGAAAGTGCAGCCTGTATGACAATATCATATTCTTGCTCAGATACTCGTCAATTCTCTGCAATATTGTCATCAAACACCAGTGGTCCAGGTCTGTGAAATCCCTCTGCCATAACAGCAAAATACATTTAAATATAAGGATAGACCAGGTACTTGTAATTATGCTCAAATGCACAGCAATCTCTCTGAAAAGGCTTCACTTTAACACTGCAAACACTCTGGATACTTTGGATAACTTGAAAAGTTTCAGTAATGTGAAAAAAGTAGTACATTGCGAAAAAATGTGGTCATTTTTAGCCTTTTCATACATTTTAACACTTTGGAAATTAATATTTCAAACATTTTTGTATTTATTTTGAATACTTTTATCAGTATGTCACAATTTCAGATATGTCCACTATTACATGAAATGTTATGTATTAGGGGTGTGCTTCTTTCTTAGACTTTAGATTGGTCAACCAGAAACCTGTGATACGAGAATCTTAACTTGATTGGTTGCATATATTTTCAGTAACCAGAATGTATTTCTACGATGTTATGTAGTAGGGATGTGCTCCTTTCTTAGACTTTGTCAGTCAAGAACCTGTGAGAGTCTTAACTTGATTGATCCTATATGATTTTAGTGACTAGAAAGTATTTTTATAGTGTTTAGATACTTTTCATGAATGAGAGAAGAAAGTTATTGGATAGAACAATATCATGTGATTTTAACTGTTGTATGATGCATACAGCTTTACTCATTTGATTGTCTCTTTATTTAAATTTCTGTATGGCTGCATTTGTTTTCATATGGTCTGAAGAAGAGGTTTTTACACAATGAAAGTGCTTACCAGTTTCTACTATTTCTCTTATAAAATAAAACGTTCATATTGTAAGATGTAGTGGTCAGAATATATTTTTTCTCTAATTATTTTCATGTTTATTCCTGACCCTTTTTCAGTGGTTATTCAAAGTTTGGGATTAAAACATTTTAACTGCTTGTATCTTACTAGCCATATGCATATAACAGAGCTTCCAATTTCTCCATTTTTGTATTATCTTTTGTTTATTCTCTTCCCACATATCCTTAGCTGCCACACTGGAATAATTTTTGATCCATACTCCTAAGGACTTCAATTTATGTCCCCATAAATATTGATATTACTGAACCAATTCATGGGTGGACACATAATTTACAGCTATTGCCTTTGTTTTAGATTCATTAATTTTGTATCTTAAAAAGATTTGAACCTGTCTCAAAGTGTTCACCACTGATATGTCCTTTTCTGGTTTTGTCAGGTATAAAATAATGTCATCTGCAAATACAGACAGATTTTCTTAACTAGCATACCAATTCTATCCTTGAATTTCTGAGATCCTTTTTTTCTTTGCCTGTGGTTTTAAATGTAATGCAAATAACAAAGGGGAAAGAGGACACCCCTGCTTGGTTTCTCTGCTTAAGCAGAAATTATCAGAGATGAAACAACCCACTTTAAATGTTGGCTCTGATTCCTCATATATCCTCCAAATCAACGTTATAATTTTGTCAGGGAATGCAAATGCTTGCATTGCTCTGCTCATAAAGTAGCAGTTTACTCTGTCAAATGCTTTCTCTGCATTAAGAACTACCAACAACAGTGGTACATTCTGAGATTCTGCTTCCCTCTGGATCATCAGTGTTCTGTTAATGTTGTCAGATGTTTCATTCCCCTCCCCAACTCCATATTGATCCATATCTATCAATTTTGGCATCACATTTGCCATTATTTTAGACATTACAGACATAAGCACTTTATAATCATGGTTTAATATTGAAATGGGCCTGTATGAAGCTGGATCTGATGGGTCTTTACCCTCCTTAGGTATTACAGCCAGAACCGACTTCTTTCAGGATATTTGTACTTCTCCTCCTCCTAAACTACTGTCAAAACCTTTCAGATCATTATCAGTTTTTTTCTCTCCTGGCTTTCAAAATTCCACAGCAATACCATCTATTCCTGGGGACTTTCCTGTAGATTGGTTATATAACACCATTTTTGTCTCATCTCCTCCTATCCTAACAATTAGTAATTGAGCCTCATCTACCTCTAACCTTGGCATATTTAATTCTTCCACAAACATTTCCATTTGTACCTTTTCTTGATTTCTGTATTTCTCTGCTTTATGCAAACTTTCACACAATTTGCAAAATATTTCTTGTACCTCTACAGGATCAATTATCTTCCTTGTTATAGGTTCCCTAAGCTTGACAACAGCCCTTTCTACTTTCTGTTGCCTAAGTTGTCATGCTACAAGTTTTTGGGATCTAGAATTATTATCAAAAAACAGTTGCTTAACAGCAATCTTTCCAAAACTCATGCATATTAACGAGGTAATCCCTTATTTTCTATTTAGAATTCTGTAGTTGCTCTTCCTCTTGTTCTGTGAGATTCCCCCTACTCTGCAGAATTTTAACATTTGTCAGTCCAGCTAAATAATTCTTGCTACTTCTTAACCATATCTCTCTTTCTTTTATTTCCACCCTATTTTTAAGCTCTAGTTTACTTTTATCCCACTCCCTAGATATATTTTCAGAAGAAATTTCTATCTTATCTAATAGCTTCTGAATAATGTCCACTATCCATTCTTTAAATTCCTGTCTTTTCAATCCATAGGTGAGAAACTGGCAGTGTCTCATTTTTATTTCATTACCTTGCATTTTTGTTTTGGTTATTGGTGCATGATTTGAAGTAGTTATTGGGTGTGTATCAAGACTTTCAATTAAATGCACATGTTCCTGTGTAATGTAAATTCTGTGTAGCCGAGCTCAGTTTCTGTATCTTGGGGAATAATATGTAAATTCACTCCAAACTGCTAGTACTGAATTCACATCTTCCATGACAAATGTTTTCATAAATTTCCTCAAAATAAATGTAGCCTCCTTTGTTATATTTTCCCTTCTGGGCCCCCCAGACACATCTTTACTGCTGCAAATCAAATTCCAGTCCCCACCTATAAGTGTATTCCTTGCTGAAAGGTGATTATTTCTCCCTGAATTTTCTTAAGCTCCATATAGCAGTTTTACATGTAATATAAATACGTGGCAGTGAAATCCTCCTCCCTTGCCAGTAGAGCTTTGTACTACAAATCTGCCATTATTATCTTTTTATCCTCTTCTATCACTATTGGAGCTCTTCTTGTAATTAATATAAGTACTCCTCTATCTCTGTACCAGGTATTCTGTTGAATAACCATCCCGAAAACCTTTATCAAATTCAGATGTTCGGTTCTTTCCAAGTATGTCTTCTGTAGCATACCTATTTGCACTCTACATTTTTAATATAGTTCACTACTCTCTTTTTTCTCTATTTATCTGTAAGACCATTGACATTTAAAGATATTTCAGAAAGCATCACTGCATTAAAAAGTTATTATTCCCACTTTTTATTTATAACAGCTTTTTTAAGTGTCTAGTTCCAGCTTTTGTTTTACATACATACACTGTTTGGCAGGTTGCCTTTTATACACTTTTTTCTTATATCCATTTAAGCTTATGTCACATCTTATAAAACTTTCTCTTTTATTGAAAGCCCTCAAAAAACACCCTAACCCCCCCTAAAACCTATTAACTTAAAACTAACACACAAAACTATGTACATTTTCAGTGGTCTTACAGATAAACAGTTTTACCCCGAAAATAGGAATGTGTCCCCCAAACTGACAGCCACACTCACAAACTTAGGTTAACCTAAAATAAAGCTTATCCATACTAAGAAGCATGGTATAGCCTGTGCTTCTACCAAGTGTGCCTGGTTTTGTTTTATCTTTATGGCTCTCACAGGTAGGAAAACACTTGGGTACTTTCAAAAACATTATCTCCTAGCCATTTCTTTTTATCAGATTCTCTCCATGAAGACATGAGGACCAGATACAAAGTTGCTACTGAAAGCATACATTTATTTTATAGAAAAAGCTTTCTAATAGTTAATGTTCTTTTTTCTGTACTTGCTTTCTCTTAAAACTTGTTACTAGATCAAGCTAAGGGCCTTAATCCACTCATTCCCTTATGTGAGAATGAAAAAAGTACATCATTTTTTTTGCCGTGTTCTTTTTTTCCAGACTTCTCATCTTTTTTTTTTTTAATTGCAGTGCCTACATTTCTTAAAACTAAACAAGGAGAAAGAGAGAAGGGAGAAAAATACAGGAGCACCTGTTATAGGCACTTAAAAATAAGTGAGAAAACTTTATAGCGTGCAAAACAAATCATGCCCCATAAAAATATTACATTTAAGAAAAAAAATGGTTTTACTTCAGTTAACTTTCTCCCTCCTCTAACCCTCTCCTAAGTATTTTTCCAAACATTAATGACATTAAGTAGGATGTATGCTTTAGGGTCCCCTACCAGTTTAACAAAGTCAAAAAAGTCCAATATTTCCAGATTTTCTTGTTCTTTCATGTTTCACAAATATAAGTATTGCTTTGTAATCCCACAGTTGTCAATTTCCAAGTAACTTGTTTTATTTCTGTTCATCTCCATCTCCCAAATCCTGTCTCTGCTTAATTTCCAACGTACTCTTGATTCTTCTAGTCAACCCTTGTGCTTTTGTCCTTCTAGTAAGCATTTTCCACTAAAACGTTGGAAAAGGTTTCACTGGCACAGTCTCCTGGTGGTCTTTATTACCAGAAGACTGAGAAGCAGAATCTCCTCTTTCACAGCTCACTTGTTGTTGGACAAATTTTTGTGCTTTCTCCTTAGCACTTCCTCCTTAGCATGTACTGCATCAAAAAATGATTTTGTCTCTCCAGGAAAGAATATTTTGAAGATATATGGTTTCAGCAGTTTAAATCTCATGCCTGCTTACTGACATTCCCTGAAGAGTGGAATAAATTTACTCCTCTTCTCCTTGGTGTACAGTGAGTAATCATTCTCCACAAACACTCTGCTGTCTCCCACTTTTAGTACTTTGTCCTTCTGCCGCAGTTTTGTCAGCATCAACTCCTCCTGCTGGTAGGACTGCATCTTTACTGTTAAAGGTCTAGGTAGCTTTCTCATGGCCAGGTTTGGAGCATACATACAATGTGCCCTTTCAATTAGTAGTTCATGCTGTGGAATACCAGTCCAGTTGCTATTTTGTGCTTATATAAAATTAATACAGTCTATTCCAGCCAACCTTTCTGGTACAGCAGAAAATGTCATTTTTGCTGTACATGCTCTGTCCTCTGATTCTATTATTTTTTGAAACATCTTTTCTTGAGCAGTCTCTTATTCAGCCAGCCTTTTCGTTATTTCGACCTCTGATGTATTGCAGTTTTATTGCCTCATCTGAATATCTGTTTAAAGCTTCTTCCATTTCTTCGAGTGTTTTTGAGTTGATATACTCCATCAGTGTTTTATTTATTTTAATCAGGTCTGTGTGCAATTGTCTTACTTTCTTGCTGAACAGCTGCAGTACTTTTCCCAGCCAGTGTTTTTTCCTCACCTTTTGTATTGGATTTTCATTCAGGTCCTCTGTATTTCTTTTTTCCTGGCATCCAGGCAGTGCACTTACTAGCCAGTTACTAAAGTTTACCCAGAAGTACAAGTCCACTGGCTTTCTCTCCTGAGTTTCTGTTTTGACACTGGCAGAGTTGAAATTAAGTTGTTGATCAGTGTGCAGCCATCTTGGAAGTCCCTCATTAGTTGCTCATCTTCAGCCAGAATCTACCAAGTTATGCACACACTCAAATCACTATACCACATGTACCAGTATGATTCTATTTTTCTATGTGGAAATTAACAATTATGAAGAGGCATTTTTTTTGCACACACCTTCATTGAATTAACCCTTGTGACATAGGCAGATTTACATTCATATAAAAGTAATTAAACTATATTAACAAAACAAACATTACACTTTACATATATTGCTATATATCATATAACTTAAGCAACATTACATAAATTATTCAATTCCTGTCTTTATTTAAACAAGAAACATCTTTAGTAAACCACCCCTTACTACATAGGCAATCATACATTTATATAAATGAAAACAAACCACACCAACACAATCCTAGTTAACAAGCATTTTACATCACAAACCATACTGACACACTCCTAGTTGCAGATATTGCACATCACTTATAATCTACCAATCTTTCTCACTTAAACATGAAATAGCTCATTTAAGTCCTGCCCACCTTTTAAACCTCATTCCTCTTTTGTATGTACTGCTCCCACAACTCACATTTTTCCCTATGTAGTTTGCTCATACCCTTTTCTAAAGAACTCAGTTCCAGTTGTTTTATCTCTGTTACTATATTCACTACTTCCAGTATAATTGGTTTACATTTTGATTTCCATTTTCTAGTAATTGCTTTTTTGGCAGCCACCATTATTAGACACAGCAAGGCCTTATCATATCTAGGCAATTCCGATTCTGTATCATAGCTGAGAAAAATCATCTCTCTCAGACCAATCTGCCCACCCAGCATCTCTGACAGTGCATCCCACAGGGAATCCTTGAAGTCCACCAACTCACTGCACTCCCAGAAAATGTGTTCCAAATTACCTCTTACCTCTCCTTCGCACCGCCAACATTTGCTGTTTGCCTGAGGAAAATTCTCTGGAGTCTACTTGGTGTATAAAAATATCTGTAAATATTTCCAGGCAAAAATCCAAAATCTTCTAGATTTGTTGCATATTTAGAAGTTATACATATATCCTCCCATTGTTTCTATGTGAATTTATTTTCCAATTTCTCTTCACAATCCTTTCTAACCTCCACTAATGGATTCTTAAAGTTATTGTGCAATATTTTATATGCTGAACTAATTATTCATTTTTAATAGCAGCTTCTGCTCTAGGTTTTATTAAAAATTCTACCAGCGGTGGTCTTTCACTTAGAACCCCCTATTTCTTTTTCTTTGCCTATTCTCTGATATCAATCCCTGATATGGAAGGCAATCTCAAACCTGCAGTCCAAATACATTCTTGGCGTCTTCCTATTCTATCATCTTTCTCTATCTAGTTATTTACTCCCAATACCTTGGTTCTTTTCTCCAATAAATTCCAGCCCCCTATTGTCTGTATCCCTAATTGCAGTCACCCCTATCACAGAATCTCCTTTCTCCATTCTCATGTTAGTCTAGCTCTTAGAATACTTTCTGCTGTTTATGGATATAATATTCTGTATGATTATTCTTATTATCCTTAAAGGCATGCATCTAAAATTCCAGTCTCTCCTTGTTACTTGAGCTTCCCCCCTGTTTGATCATCATCTGTTTCCACTCTGAATTATAATTTTCTGCTTGTGCTATGTATAGGAGCCTTAAATGTGTAGCTTTGAAATACCCCTTCAAACTGGATAATCTCAATCCGCTCTGTTCTACAGGAAGAATCAGCTTATCCCACTTGACTCTTGCTGTCTTATCCTTTCAGATAAAGTCCTTCAGCTCTTTATTAATTGCTATCCACAACTTCTCCTCTGGTTGATAAAAGTATGCCTGACCTATGTATAAGACTAAAGGGACTAAAAATATTTTAACTGCTTGTATCTTAATATCCATATCCATATAACAAAGCTTCATTTTCTATTTTTTGTATTATCTTTTGTTTATTTTCTTCCCACATATCCTTAACTGCCACACTCAGAGCTGGATTTTACTGTTTGTAGACCCAAGGGATTTTTACTTCGAGCTGTGCAAAAACAGGAATAAACGACCTCTGAATTACGCTGACTGACATGACATTCTTATTACCCTTGTTTCTTCCCAAACTTATCATGGTCACTTGCTCCCACCACCAAATATACCCCTTTTTCCTCGATCGATGAATCAAGATAATCTGTCACATGACCAATTAAGTGGGAAGAGATCATGATCACTGAAAACAAGGCAAAGAATCATGACTATTATATTGTTAAACCATGTGACAGATGAAGTCAGTTAAGCAACTATCATTTTCTAATTTATATAACTGTGTGTGTTAACCAAATGCCTCACATGGTGGCGCACAGAATATAAGTTCATTGTGCAGACACTGACAAGTGGACATCTCGGCACTGGACGAGTTAATCTGTTCTGTCAATTCAGCATCAGAAGTACGACTGAATTAGGGAGTTTACTTTTTGAGCTTATTCAACATAAGGCCGAGATGTCTGGTGTCGACTTTTGTGCTGTTTTTTCATTAGTCACTATTGTTTGAACTTGAAGAAAGTGAGGTATACCTCAGTATTTGTGCAATCCCTGGTAAAAATCTGTTGCAGTAAAGTGATAAATAAACAGCAAGTAACTGGCAGTAAATTGTGTACACCATGTTTATAACCTACAATAATTTGGACATATTTTATTCAAGCTATTTAAGAAACTGTGTGCTATTTTTTATGAACTTTTGCTTTTTTAATTTTTCTTTACCATTTTAAGGGTAAAATAAAAAAATGGTTAAGGGTTTATTGTAGTAATTATTCCTACTTTATTATTTTTAATTTCTTTATGTAAAATTGATTATTTACTTTGCTTCACTATTTGAAAATTGAAAAATAAGGTGTATTTTTTATGAATCTTGGTTTTATTCAAAATTTGGTACCATCAATTGGACTTGATCCATATTTTCTTTTAAATGTTTTTTTTTTTTTGCTGAAAAAGTAATATAATCTTTTTTATTAAAGGTTAACTTCATTTAAAATGTCTGATGGATATAAGCAAAAACATGATTCTGGTTTTGAAAAAAAAAAAGAAAAAAAAATTAAAAGAACTTGTGTAAAATTAAAGTTTAATTGCTTAAATATATACATGTTTCACAGCTGCCGACCAGTAAGGCCGCAGATTTCAATTGTGACAATCATAGGTCTGTAGATAAAAAACAAAAGGCGATCAAGTTAATGAGAAATTAGAAACAAAACGGATTCTATGTTGTCAACATTTGATGTAACTGTAAATCAAGGTAATGTAGAACCTATGAGTGATTTAAAAAAATAAGAAATATCCATTACTGTTTCACCATTAGGTTTCAGTACTGATCCAGCTAAATGGGAAATAAATGCAGATCTCATTCATTACTTCACTCAAAATTTGGAATCCAATTTGAAATCAATGTCTAAACAGTTTGGCAAAAAAGTAAAATATGCAAAAAATATTTTTTTTTTTACAGGAAAATGAGTAATGGTGATGTATTTAAAAGACACTGGCTAATATTCTCAGAATCCACAGCCAAAGTGTACTGCTATGTGTGCATGTTATTTAGAAGTGGGTTTAATGAGTTATCTAATCAGTTTCAAACTGGATTTGACAACTGGAAAAATGCACATACAAGGATCACGTTGCATGAAAAAATCAAAAGAACATCTCACTGCAATATCTACAGTGCTACAATGCCAAAAGTCTTTACAAATTGATAGAGAATTGCAAATGGAAAAGCTTCTCTAATTACTGGAATGAGGTTTTAAGAAGGGTAGTTGAGGTAGTTAAATTCCTGGCAGAAAGAGGTTTAGGTTTTTGTGGTGATAACGAACTACATAGCAATCCTACCAATGGCAACTTTCTCAGGTGCATTGATCTTTTGTCGGAGTTTGTTCCTTTTCTCAAAGAGCACACAAAAAGATATGAAAATCCAGGCAGCAGAAATATTTCATACCTATCTTCGACTACATATGAAGAATTTATACATTTATTAGGATCAAAAGTGTTGACGCAGATCAAATCTGAAATTAATGAAGCAAAATATTTGGGATAGAGTATAAATTCATCCCCAGATTTAAGTCACACAAATCAGTTGTCAATCGTTATTCATTATGTATCAAAATATGGTGAAGTACATGAGCGCTTCTTAATGTTTGTTCTCATTGAAAAACACAGTGCTAAATATCTTTTTGACACAGTAGCATCTACACTTGACAAAGATAGAATAGACATAGCCAAATGAAGTTTTCAGTCATATGACAGTGCCAGTAATATGAGCAGGATATATTATAGACTCCAAGCCTGAATCAAAGAAGTCAACAACCTGGCAGTATAAGATGGTCTAAACTAAATATGATGGAAAATGCAATTTCGATTAAATATCTATCACATGCAAGATGGTCATCCTGATATGATGCTGTCAGATCACTGAAGATAAATTACAATCAAATTTCTGCAACACTACTTGATATCTCAGAATGTCAAAAACAAAAACTGACAGTGGTTCATGAAGCAAAACATTTGATAAACCAGCTAAATAGCTTAGAAATAGCATTAATGACAGCCATTTGGGAAGATATTCTGAAAAATATTGACAGAATAAATAAAGCACTTCAGAAACCTGGAAATGAGTTGCGCACAATTGTGAAATTATATGCTGGACTTCTGGATTATTTAGTTAAGGTTCAAGTCAAGAATAAATTTGATGACTTTGAAAAAATGGGTAAAGACCTTATTCAAAACTCTGATTACAAACAATACAAAGACTAAAATCAGAAAAGAAAGAGACCATTTGAAGAAACACCAGAGGAACTGGTACAAGAACTGACTGCAAAAGATGCATTTCGAATTAACATTTTTTATTGTAGATGTACTAGTTACAGAAATGACAAAACTGCATGCAGCATACAATATGTTGCATGACACCATCAGTTTCTTTTCAGACAGATCTCTAACACAAGATGAAGTTAAATTGAAAACCAGAGACTTAGTTAATATTTATTCATCAGACTTAAAGACTTTGTTGATGAATTTCTTATGTTTTTGTCACTGTATAAGGATAACAAGTCAGTAGTTGAAATGACTCAACTGATAAAATCCCAAATAAAAGATAAACTTGGTACAAGTTTTCTAACTGTACATATTACATTGAGGATTTATTTATCAATAATTGGAACAAATGCAGAAGGAGAAAGATCATTTTCTAAACTTAAGCATTGCATGCGCTCAACTATGAGCCAAGATCGCCTATCATCTTTGGCTCTTTTGTGTATTGAAAGTGACATTACTCATGATATGGACTTTGAGGACATTATTAAAGACTTTGCTGAAAAGAAAAGTTGAAGAAAGGATATTTCTTAGGAAATACCTAATAATTTTGAATTGTTGGTTCTGTAATGTAATTCTGAATTTTAGACAAATTAGATTTCTGCCTCACACTCTTTCCTTTCTTATTAATTTCTTTATTTCAATTTGCTTCCTTCATAGGCCCTAAAAGTGTTGTGCCTACAGTGCCTAATGGGAAATCTGGCCATGGCCACACTAGAATAATTTTTAATCCATACTCCTGAATACTTCATTTTATCATGTCCCCATAAATATGGATATTCCTGAACCAGTTCATATGTGGGTACATAATTTACCGCTATTCCCTTTGTTTTAGCTTAATTAATTTTGCTTCCCAAAAAGATCTGAAACTGTCTCAAAATGTTCCACAACACTGTAATGTCTTTTTCTCATTTTGTCAGGCATAAATTAATATCATCTGCAAATAAAGCCAGGTTTTCTTAACTACCATATCCTTGAATTTCTGATTCCCTTATTTTATTTGCCAATTGTAAATATAATACAAACAGTTAAGGGGAAAGAGGCCACCCCTGCCTGGTTCCTCTGCTCAAGCAGAAATTATCAGAGAGGACCCAACCCACTTTAATTTTGCCACTGATTCCTCACATATCCTCCTAATCAACCTTATAATTTTTTAAGGAAATGCAAATGCTTCCATTGCCCTACTGATAAAGTCACTTCTTACTTTGTCAAATGCTTTCTCTTTATCAAGACCCACCAACAACAATGGTATTGTCTTACATTCTGCTTCCCTCTGGATCATCAGTGTTCTGTTAATGATGTTAAATGTTTGTCTCCCCTCACAAAACCACATTGATCCATATTTATCAGTTTTAGCATTACTGTTGCCATTCTTTTAGCCATTATAGACATAAACACTTTACAATCATGGTTCATAGGTTTATACTAGGCTAACTGCCCTAGGGCATTTATAAGCCTAGCCCAAAGTTATGTGGCTTACGCCGCCCCTTATGTTAGAAATACTGTGCCCATTAGTTTGTTGTGCCTCTGTCCAGTAGTGACACAGAGATGATTCCCGGGGTAAACCTACGATCTCCCATCCACCGGTCAAGATTTCTCTTGAACAGAGCCAGCGAGGTGCTCTGCCTCACATGGACCGGGATTTTATTCCACAGCATGGGGAGTCTCTGGGTGATAAATCTATCCCTCCAGCACGTCCTATTTATATCCGTGCTAAGGTTTTAGTCTCTTGCTCTAGTGGTTTTGGTGGATTTGGATTTTTTGAGGTGGAGCATGTCCATTAATTCCGGGTTGGTCATGGCCTTGTATGTCAGGCACAGGTCACCTCTAAGCAGATGGTATGCAACTGAATAGAGTTGGAGTTTCTTCAGTCTGGCAGCATATGACAGGTTTTGGAGTCCCTTTATCCTTTTGGTGAGGAACTTTTGGGGTCTCTCCAATTGCTGCAGGTGTCGGGTGAGATACATCCCGAATGGGGCATTGTACTCGATCATTGGTCTGATAAGTGAAGAGTACAGGGAACAATGACCTCACTTGATCCGGATGTGAATCCCTTCATGATCAGGTGGGCAATGTAGAAGGTCTTCGAACCACTTTAGCAACGTGAGCGTCAAACGAGAGGCCACTGTCAACCTGGGTCCCCAGGTCCTGATAACCTCTTCTGTGCTTAGTGGGTTGCCACCTATATGGTAGCTTGGGGTTACCTTGTTTTTCCCGAAGGGTATGACTATACACTTTTTTGCGTTTAACTTCAGGCCATGGCTCTGGCACCAGCTATCAGTTTCCGTGAGACCCCTCTGAAGGATGTCTGTGTCCGATGTACTATCCACTATGGCACCCAGTTTGCAGTCATCTGCAAACTTTGTCAGCCATAGTCCTCCTATGTTTGCCTGTACTTCTGAGAAGTAGATGCCGAACAATAGGGGGCCAAGGACTGAGCTCTGTGGGACTCCACTTGCAACTGGCTTGGAGTCTGACATGGCTCCAGCAACTCTAACCCTGTGGGTTCTGTCCTTTAGCCAGTTTGCAACCCATCTTGTGACATATGGGTTTACATTTAAGCTGGTAAGTTTCTCTATAATACCCGAGTGGGGTATTGTGTCGAAAGCTTTTGCAAGGTCAAGGTAGGCTGTATGGACTGCCTTCCCCCTCATCAATGGCCTTGGTGACTGTTTCGAAGAAGTCGACCAAGTTCAAAAGGCAAGATCTGCCCTTGACAAAGCCAAAATGGGTTGGGTACAAGGTCTGCAAGTCCCCTATGTCCTTGTTTATGAGTTCCATTATGATCCTCTCCATAGCTTTGCAGACCAGGCTTGTTAAGCTTATGGGGCGGTAATTACCAGGGTCCGTAGAGGCACCGCCTTTGTGGAGTGGGACCACAGTTGCCGTACGCCACTCCTTGGGCACATATCCTGTGGTGAGGCTAAGATTAAACAGCTGCCTTATGTGTGGGTTTAGTTCTTCATTGAGTTCATGTAGCACACAGCCGGGGACCCTATCCGGTCCCATTGATGCTGTGTTTTTAGCTTTAGAGAGAGCAGCTTTCACCTGCACATTTGAGATGTCTGGGAGGCTACTCTCAGTTGGGATAGTTATCTCTCCTTTTGGGGGGGGGGAGGGGAGTGAAGTTTGCGCTGAACCTGTCTGCCAGTATGTTGGCAATGTCTGTGGGTTCAGTGATTTTTGTATCATTTTGGACTAATTTTGAGCATATCTGGGAGTTTCCACCCAGGTTTCTGACATAGCTGAAGAAGGCCTTATGATTGTCTTTTGAATCTATGGCAATTTTTCTCTCAAAGTTGGCCTTGGATGATTTTATGAGGGATCGTAGTTTCTTGCTAGTGCTGATTAAAGATGACTTCCCTTTCTGGGATTTTGCTCTATCATGTAATAGCTTTCTCCTCTTATTGTAAAGTTTGTTTATGGCTGGGGTCCACCAGACTGGACGTTTGCCCTTGGTGGAAAGAGTCTTGGTTTTATTTGGGATTGCCTGATCCATGCAGTCCTGAAGGTGTTCATAGAAGGCATTTGTAAGGGCTTCTGCAGCTTGGGTTGTGGTTTCCATTGGCTCGGGGGCCTTGAAGGATACCACACCTGTCTTGAGTAGTACTGAAATGGCCTGTATGAAGCTGGATCTTTACCCTCTTTAGGATGGTGGTACTTCTCCTCCTCTTAAGATACTGTTAAACAAAACCTTCCAGATCGTTATCAGTTTTTCCCTCCTACCTTCCACAGGAATACCATTTATTCCAGAGGGCTTTCCTATAGATTGGTTATGCATCATAATTTTTATCTCATTTCCTCCTATCTTATCAATTAGTAATTGAGCTTCATCTACCTCTAAACCTGGCAAATTTAATTCTTCCATAAACATTTCCATTTGTATCTTTTCTTGATTTTTCATTTTTCTCTGTTTTATAGAGACTCTCATAAAATTTCCGAAATATTTCTAATACCGCTACAGGATCTCTTGTTACCTTCTTTGTTATATGCTTCCTAAGTTTGGTGTTTTGCTATTGCCCGAGTCGTTGTGCTAAAAGTTTTTGTGCTGTAATGTTATTATCAAAAAACAGTTGCTTAACAGCAATCTTTCTAAGCTCATGCATATTATCAAGGTAATTCCTTATTTTCTGCATTGCAGATGATCCTCCTCTTGTACTGTGAGATTCCCCCTACTCTGCAATACTTTAACATTTGTCAGTCCCTCTAAATAATTATTTTTACTTCTTAACTTTAGCTCCCTTTCTTTTATTTCTACCCTATTTTTAACTCCACCTTAATTTTATTCCATTCCCTACCTATATTTGTAGAAGGAACTTATATCTTCTCTAACAGCTCATGAATAATCTCCACAACCCATTCCTTAAATTCCTCTCTCTTCAACAGATAGGTGGGAAAGCGCCAATGTCTCATTTTTATTTCATTACCCTGTGCTTTTATTTTAGGTGTTACTGGTACATGGTCTGAAATAGTTATAGGATGAGTATCAAGACTTTCAATTAAATGCACATGCCCCTGTGAAATGTAAATTCTGTCCAGCCTAGCCCAGTTTTTATATCTTGGGGAATAATATGTAAATTCACTCCAAACTCCTAGTACTAAATTCACATCTTCCATGCCAAATATTTTTATAAATTTCTTCAAAAATCTACCTTCCTTTGTTATATGTGCCCTTCTGGGCCCCCCAGATACATCTTCACTGCTGCAAATCAAATTCCAGTCCCCGCCTATAAATAATATTCCTTGCTGAAAAATTATTATTTCTCCAAGAATATTCTTAAGCTCCACTATAGGAGTTTTAGGTGGAAAATAAATACATGCCAGAGTAAACTTCCTCCCTTGACAGTAGCTATACTACAAATCTGCCATTATTATCTTTTTGTCTTCTATCACTATTGGAACTCCTCTTACAATTAATATTAGTACTCCTCTTTTCCTTTGTCCCAGGTATTCTGCTGAATAACCATCTTGAAAACCTTTCTTTATCAAATTCACATGTTCAGTTCTTTCTAAGTGTATCTCCTTTAACATAACTATTTGCACTCTACATTTAATACAGTTCATTACTCTTTCTTGTTTGTATTTATCTGTGAGGCCACTTACATTTAAAGATATTAAAGAAGCATTGTTGTATTAAAACGTTATTATTCCCACTTTTATATATAATACCTTTTTAGTTAAATGTCTAGTTCCAGCTTTTGTGTTTGTTTGTTTTTTATTTCATGTCTGCTGCTACATGCGTTTCCCCTTTTCTGGTAATTATTTTTCATATAGTCTGCAGTAGTGTTGCTTATTCGTGCATGTACTCATGCAGACATATCTTTATAATCAGGAAGTTTCCCTCATTTCACAGGACAGCATTGCTTTGGACAGTTGCATCTTGCAAACAAATCCACTGAGTTGCAATCTAATATTCTAGAAGAATAAATTCTTATAACTTTTCAAAAAATGTCAGACAACTTTGAAACTGAATCCTGTTACTGTACTTAATATATTTTCCCATTAGCCGATACTGCCATGAATCACACAGTAACTGTTTGTATAGTACTGTTTCCATCCAACTGAATTTTTCTTTTTTTTCCCCCTGCATTGGGATAAAATGTTTGGAGCTTTCACTCTTTTCCTGAATATCTGACTGCAGTAGAGTTACATTGATTGCCATTAGAAAGTTGAGGCAAATGTAGTCTCTATAGTTCCCCATATTTTCCTGTGTATGTGCATTAAGTATTCATGCAATATATAATCTAAATTTATATTCATGTGGTTGTAAAACCACGACCTTGCTATATCTTACTGGCAGGCTTGCAATTCAAGGCATTCTTGAAAGTCTATCAAATTTGTATACGCTGGATATGTGATAGTTTTAATAAAATACACGTATTATGTATGCAGTGCACATAATTGCTTTAGGAGTGGGAATTCACTGTTATTATTCAAATTCTCATAATTTTTCTCAAAGGGACCTCTGTTGTGACTGTGATGGCTGGGTTGACTAGACCACCTGCCCCCTTATCAAGATGGAAATACATTTTATATATATATATATATATATATATATATATATATATATATATATATATATATATACATATATGTGAGTTAACATAAACCTCTCTGTGTTTGTGTGTGTCTATGTTGTTTATGTATACAGATGTACACACTCATACACTGGCATGCAGTAGATATTTTGACTAAGGTGACAGTACAACTGCTCCTAACAGCATTCTTGTCAATGACCTTTTATTTTGAATTTAACAAGTAACAATCTTGTTATATACCAGTTGACAAGACTATTAAAAGTGTGAACCAAGTAACAAGAGTATACTTGCCTTCAGTTATCTAAATTTTTTTAAAGATGATAATCTTACTTGTGTGTTGGCACACTTTCAGACTGCATTGGATTTTTTTTTCCAAGTAAGAATTTGGTGGAGGGAGGTACTTAGGAGGAAGCAAACTCAGCATCAGGTGGCCAAGAGTAGTTACATGCAGACAATAATTTGCCATTACAGAGTTGGAGTTCTTCCTGGATATACAAACAGAAGGCAAACAAGGTACTTCTAATTCAGATCGGACAACACATGTATAGTTCAGGCAGGGAGCAATCAACAAAAAGGGTGAGGTGAAGAATAATTAGACATTTTACACTATGTTGTTTTCACAGTGGCCTCAATTCAAGTGAGTGGCACTGGAAACAGCACTAGTACCAGTGTGGGTACAAATTCATTCACAGTATCTGTGGACATATGAGAATAACAGCTAATAAACACCCTCAATACAGGTAATTAGGTAGTTTACAAAAGGGTACTACAGCAATTTAGAGACACTACTAGGAAAGTGCAAGATTGTCCAGTTGCATAGCTCATATGAGTAAAACAACGGAGGGCACACACTACTGTTACAGGTTGATGAAAATGAGTTTTAGGCAGCATTATACATGACAAGCTATCAGCTGGCTGCACAAAGCTATGAGGTGGCAGTCATTATCGTACAAACTTCAAATTATATGGTATCACTAATGCAAGAGATTGCTTTTCATAGACTGTTGTTTATCAGTTATATGCAGAGCATTTAGTTGGTCAGAATAAGAATATTCTAATGATAAATATGAGCAACGATTGATCAAGAATTGGAGAATCAGTGGGTGGCTCCAGCCCCGGGGTCACAGAATGGAATGTAGTACAGTGCCTACAACATTACCAAACAGTGTGCCTATAACACAGAAGTCCACTCACACAGTTTCATTATAGACTGGTACTTAAGAAGGAGCAGTTTTCTGCCATGAGACTGGTACCCTGTTTACCCAGCTTCAGGTGAGGGCTGTATTTTGAGAAAACAATGACGTGATGAAGCTTGGACCCCCAAACATATACCCCATGCTCAGCTAGATTCTACACTCATTTAGCATAGTGGCATCTTCTCATGTACAATGGGCAAGGGCATGATGGGAGAATTTTAAGAAATTAGGAAGATGGAAGTCCAACTCTTATGAAAGACTGCTGAAAAATAACCTCTTCTAACACGGTCTTTTATTTGCAGAACCTGTGTGTTACCTGTAAGACAGATTGCACCCGCCAACAATACCCTTTGTTGACTGGAGCTTCCTGTATGTTAATTGCCCGTTGCTCTTCCATGTGAATGGAAATACCTGTCTTATATAGCACCTTCTGGAACATGCTGACATTACCTGTTTTGTATTGTGATAGAAAAGGTGTAAGGTAAAATTTGTGTTAAAGTCATAATTATGATATTTACACTCAGGCCACAAAGTTTGCTGAGCTGTACACCCTTCCATAATCCTTACTGTTGCCTGCTATTCATGGTGATATGGCATTTTGATATGTACAGTTCTTGCTCTGTATGCCATTCTTCAACAGGCAGACTGCTGTCTGTCAGTAGGGTATATGGCTCAATCCAACCTGCTTGACCTCATATAGCTAGGCAAAACACACAACACCATGAACACCCACACCAAAGAATGTAATCCTTTATAGTCACAGAAATAGAACAGGGCTGGCACAACAGATTTCTATCCCAAGGAATCCTATACTTACTGAGTAGGCTTTCTGTGCATGCCAAGCAGTGCTACATATGGTCTGTATTAAAAAAATATTCTGGATCAATAACTGGGAAATCATAAATCCTCAATGGGGTATATAGCATGGTGTTTCTTTATCATGGAGCTTAACTCACTCGACAGTGCTAGGGCTTAGCCGGGTATGCTTCTATATGGTCTTTTGAACTGCATGCCTAGTATATACTTATAAACTTAATCATGCTAATATAGAATTACCAGGTATCTTACAAATATCCATGCTGCATATAGAATATATATGCATATAAAACATCAGTTTATTGTTGAATGTATTTCCATAATTTATCTCATCTGAATGTCATTATATGGTCATTAGTATATACTACTGACCACATCAATTTTCATGCTACCATGATTGTGCTACAGATACCTCTGAATCGCATATGTCCTGCATGACAACACTTACTGCACAGTTTAGCTTTACAGATTGTGCGAGTTTTCCTTTCTGAATAACCCTACTCTGTTTTATATCCTGTAAGAGCACCAAGAAATGAACATGGATAACATGGTACCTGTAAACAAATATGTAATTATGTATTTTAATAAATAATGAAAACAACAAATAGATGTGTGCTGTACTCTCTAAGGTACCACAAATTAAACTTAACCTCTGTATGAAATAATTTCATGTATTCCTATTATTTCTTTATTCAAGTTGTTTGTTTACTTATTAATTTCAGTTTGTTAACCATGTAAGTGGGTGGCTAACGGACCCTTTTGAGTCACAACCTGAGCTCCAAGGTGCAAGACACAAACAGAAAACTGTAAATAGAATAAAGAATTGTACCATTTTCTGAAAGAATGTCAAACAGTTTGGATAAACGTAGAAGTGGAATTCAAGCAAAAGGATAGCTAAAAAATATAAGTAATGGAAATTAGGTCAAACTATAACTTTGAAGGCTAGAAGGGCATTATTGCTCACGCCTGAAATATTTGTATGTATGTACATACTATGTTAAGTATAGAAGGATGTTTCCATTTTTATTTAATTTTTCTTTTTCTGTGTAATGGTGTTTTTTTTTAACTGTGTGTGTATATTACAGACATCTTGCATGGTCATGATTCATCAGCAAATTGTCACTTTGCAGCAAAGTATCACATTTGCTCTCACTTGCAGTTTACATTGTTTCACTGTAAAACTGTCACATTATATCAAAAATAGCAATCTATGCCTAGCTATATCATTAGTTATGAAACAGACAGATAAATTAAACGATGACTTCACATAGAACCTGTGTGTCTGCTTGCTTACTTTTTTTTGTAAAATAAATAAAACTACAATTTCACATGGAATACGTGTCTGTTTACTTATTTATGTGCATATGTATAAATATTTTGGTATGTATGTATATGTAAGTTGTACTGGCTTGTTCTAATTAGGAAAAAAAAAATGACTGCCTAGTGTATAGAATATACATGCAATAAAAGCCATTAATTTCTTGTGATTTCATGACATTGCAGTTATAGTTGAAGGCATACCTCTCAGCCTCATAGTATAGAGAAAAAAGCCTTGACAGAAACATTTCATTGGCTAAAGTAGTTATAAAAGTCCAAGATAAGAGTGAAGGGCAGTAACTTTACTCAAAAGTGTTACATAAGAAAAATAAGGTACAAGCAGAAGACAAAGTCTATATGACGTGAAGATGACTGGTGACTCCCTAGGAAATACCATCTACCATTTACCCCCAACTGTTACTAAAGAATAGGTCCTCACTGCAATCTCCAGAGCTAAACACACTACAGGAGTGGGCCCTGATAACATTCAGGAATGCCTCCTAAATAGTTTGAAACATGACCTGTCAGGCCCACTATAATCTCTTTTCAGCCACAGGTGTCATCCCTAGGGAATTGGAGGACTGCAACGGTCATCCCTCTACATAAAGTTAGACCATCAACAGACCCAGGGAACTACAGACCCATACGTTTGACTAGTCTTATCAGACCCAGGGGAACTAGAGACTTATAAGTTGGACTAGTCTTGTATGCAAGGCCAAGGAAAGAATTATGGATCTAATAAAGACACTGGAAATCTTCAAACACTTTACCCATCCCGGTTCAGTTTCATCAAGGATATGTCACGCTTACTAAACCCAGTGGACTACTTTGAGAAGGCCACTACAGCCATGGATGATGGGCAAAATAGCGGATACTGCCCTCCTCGACCTGGCAAAGGCATCTGACACAAAACACTCGAGTATTATAGATTAACTCAAAAAGTTTGAGATAAATCCCTGTGTAACCCAATGGATAGTCAAATGGCTCATGGACAGGACAAATGAAGTTATGGTGGAGGAATCCACCCCAACAATAGGCCTGTTACTAGTGGTGTTCCACAGGGCTCAGAAATGGGACCTCTCCTGTTTGTAATATGCTTCTCTGAAGTCATAGCAAATATAGAGGGTCTTTGGCCAACCAAACTTACTGATGACTGCAAGATGGTGCAATGATTGATTCCTCCAAAGATGTAGATATCCTTCAGGAGGGTCTGAGAGCCAAGTAACTGGTGCCAGAACCACAGCCTAAAACTCCATGCAAAAAAAAAATCATATCTATACCCTTTGGGAAGATGAGCACCCCTGCCAATTACAACACTGATAACACTCACCTAAGAGTAGATCCAGTGGTAAGGGACTTGAGAACTCAAGTTGACAGTAACCTGAACTTTGATCACCATGTGTCCACAGTGGTGAGAAAATCCTTCTATGTGGTGCAAGTTATACGTTATGGCATGGCATCCAGATCTAAGGAGATCATAGTCCCACTATGCTCAGCCCTCATTAGACCAATAATCAAGTACAATGCACTCTTTGGCATGTACCTGACCAGGCACTTGCAACAACTACAGTGGCCACAGAGATTCTTCATTAAAAGAATACAGGGTGCAAATAACATGTTCATTGTGGACTACCTCAATGCCCTGTCTCTGTACACAGTCTCCTACAGACCACTTAAGGGTGATCTATGCCTAGCAAACAAGGCATTCTCCAATCCAGCCCTGATGGATCTGCTACACATTCACAAAACAAACAGCACAAGAATTACCTGATAAAAGGATCTAAACCTTGTCTGTGACATAAACAAAACATGTTAGAAGAACAGGTATGTATTTCAGGGATTACCCCTTCTCTGGAACAGACTCCCATTTATATGAAACGGAGCTCTTCTCTATGCATATTCAAATGACATTTGGACCAATGGATGGGAAATCAAATTTACTCCTGCTTGCCACCTGTGGCCTCTATGGACAGCAGCAGCTTGTAGATACTGTAAGGCACAGACATATACCAAAGTCATTCCAGTCCTTAGGCATTGATAACTATGAAAATTGAGGCATGAATAGCTAGGTTTAAAAAGGCTCTTTGTCCATTAGCTTAGTAACTTTTTATGATCCCATGAGCATTTTTCCAGTGAGTTGCAAATGCACGAAATCGCTTTCCTCAGGAAGCTGTGAAACAAAAACATGTTGGAATACAGAAATACGTATAAAAAACAAAATCAGTCATAGTGTAAGAAACGGTAGGAAACTGATTGATTAGCAATGAGCTTCTCTTTAAATAAGATATACCTTAATGGGCATATTAGTTGGGCTAAGACATGCTTGTGTGATCAAATTCTAGTTTGCTGTATGACGTGCATCCTCAGTAAATTTATGCAATGTCATTTAATTTTGAGGTCATGGATATTTTCCTTATGTGGTTTTGCCAGTCTAGGTTTCTGTTGCACTATTCTTTTAACTAGCTTGCCTCTCAGAGCTCAACAATGCTGTCTATTTTAGGCAGCCTTGGAGCACAAGCATCTACATGACAAGCTCATAGTCACAAAATTGAAAACAGTAGTAGCTGGGAACAGATTAAGTTGCTTGAATTCAACTGAAATAAGGCAAAATTAAATTGCTGTCTGTGGCAAAATTCCTAGAAATTGTGCATATTACATAGGGGGCAGTACACAGGGAGTAGCCATTAAAATCGTATACATACCCATCTATAAATATAGCAACATTATAATTTAAACTCAATACATTTGCTGTATTTCCAGTCAACCAAGGACTCCTATATGCTAAAATGGCAAACAGATATTCTGTAAGTAGGAAAGGAAACTTAGAGGTGATATTCATCACTTAGCATTATAGAAATCAGTGGTGTACTAAATTCCAAATCAGATTACATAATCTACAAAGACATTCAGTTATAGTTTTGAAATCCCAGCAAGTAAAGATATTATTATATTAGGATTCGAGAGCAACTACCATGATACCATATCCTCATGAAGAAGTAGATGGACACAATGAAGAACAGTAGCTACATGGGCCCAAATAACACCACAGGATGTTTTACTAATGCTGTTCAATATTCTCTTCTACTACAGGGTTTGTTCACGAGCTATGGCAGTGATCCAAAGTGGTTCCCCCCCAAATGCTTCCTTTGGCAAGTACAGAACCATTAGTGCACCAGTAAAATGTGTAAGGTAGAAGAATACTGTACTAGTTCGGGTTAGATATGGACAGCCTTTTGTATCCAGATAATAATCATGAAGTCATTATGAGATAAAATGTCACTGGACAAGATATTATCATGGCATATCAATAAATACACATTAATAACAGTATAAAAATGTTAATGAACTCAGACGATGACATGAGCCATGACTTTTGGTCCTTACAAATATGGGGCAGCTGTGTACCCCCACCTACTGTAATGTCCTCTATGGTTAAACCAGACCATAAATCACAACTCTTAATCTGTTAGGGCAAGAAATCTGGACAAAGCCTAAAATAATATCGGACCAGGCCACATAAGCAGAGATGTATTTTAAATTTTGCAATTATAAATTTAGAAAGTTGATACAGTAACATATTTTTGCGTTAGCATGCATTTTTCTGCATTATGAATGCAGAAACTGAAATGTATATAATTAATTAGTGACTTCAATCCTCAGAGATTTCTCAGAAAACCACAAATTATATGAGGAACAGATCAAACATATGAATCAAAGATCTAGACATTCTGCAAAAATCTGGACATTTGAGAGATATGCCACAAATCACTTTAATAAGTACATTAACCCGACAGTACCTACCAGAAGTAAACAAAATGGGAACTGTAAGAGCAAACCAGCCTAGAGAACTGCATGCACAAATGAACAATGCAATATCACCAAAAAAGCTCCTTACAAGATACAGCAAAACTAAACACCTACAAATCAAGGTTTACACCAAAAAGTAATTGAAGGTACTGAAAAAATACCTTACGAAAAACAAAGACATCCTATGTCATCCTTCTTTACTCACATCAGGAATTGAAGAAAAGCACACCAAATATTTCTCTGAACTTATTCAAAATGGTACTACTATTTGGATCCAGTGGATTTTACAAATCTATTAGTAAACAAAACAAATTCAGTGCAAATCCCACCACCAAGACAATGGTATAAGACTCCTGTATCTCAAAACACTTTGTAGTTCCAATCATCACTAAAGAACACCTGCTAAAGGTACTTTCCAAAACCAAAAATACATCCTCTGTGACAACTGGCTGCCTGTTCAACTGCATTAAACATGCCCTAGTGGACCCATGTCTACAGCCATTCATCCTGAACTTAGCCACTGGGTTAGTCCAAAAGATATGCCACATAGCAGTTGTAATTCCTTTTCACAAGAGTAGCCCCACAACTGATCCAGGAAACTGCAGACTTAGCTTGATGCATCTCATCTGCAAGAAAATGGGATGGATCATAACTCACCTTGACTAGGCTTTGAGGTAAGCTTGGCTAGGCTTAAAATGGCTCTTAGGCTGACAGTCTAGTAAAAACGTATAAACCTCATGAACTACATTATTAAACTTTTATATGCCCTGACTCCAGCAATTTTGCTTTGTTAAGGGAAGAACCTTTCTAATGAATCTGGTAAAATTCTTTGAGAGGGTAGCACAAGCAGTAGATGGTTATGCTGTCCAAACAAGCAAATCTTAAACTTGTCAAGCCATTAGATACCATACCACGTGCTAACATACTTAACAAGCTAAATGTACTCTAAATTAATTCCTATGTAGTTGGGTGTATAGCAAATTTACTGAAGGACAGAACCCACACAATAAGAATAGCAGGTGCTTCCTCAGAGATCATGAAGGTAAGTTAACCAGTGGAATCCCTCAGTGATCTATGCTAGGACCTCTTCTATTCAGTTTATAATTCTCTGATCTCTGAGTCAAAAAAGTAGATCTCTGGTTAACCACGTTTACGGCTGATTGTAAAATGGGGGTCATCTTTAAATCCCATTCTGAAACACATAAGTTGCAAATTGAACTTAAACGTTAATAGGTTGTGCATAGAAAATGAACTAAAACTAAATGCTAAATACTACAAAACTGTCACATTTAGTAAACAATTCATCCACCAATTCTATAGTAAAGACAATATCCCATTCCAAAATGAAATTGTGAGAGACTTTGGAATATGCATAAGTTCCTCTCCTTTGATCATCAATTTGCAACAGTGAATAGGAAATCCTTCTATCTGGCAGAGCTGATACCAAGGAGTCTCTCCTCTATGTCCATTGAAGTCTTTACCCCCTTTAAATTCCACAGTGACACCGCCTGTCATAGAATATAGTGCCACCTTTGGGATGTATCTTAGTAGCTGTATCAAACAGTTGGAGAGACTTCAAAGGTTCCCCTGCAAAAAAATCATGGAACTAAAAGAAATGGGCTACCCTGAGGAGCTGGTGGCTCTGTCCCTATGTTCAGTGTCCTGTAGACTTCTTATCTGTAGTCAGTGCCTTGGTTTTCAAGGCATCAGGGATCTGACAGTACAAGACCTCTTATATCTCCACAAAAGAAACAGTTCAGCAAACAGTAGGACCAGAGATCTGAGCCTTTTTCAGAAAATAAAATCATTGTGAAGAGACAGACTCACCATACAACAACTAACCCTTATCCAGAATAAATGTCTACTCTAGATCAATGTGGTGCACTATCCTCCTTTAAGAATAAATCATACCAATTCACACCTGGCTTAAATGACCAAAAATTGCTCCTTGAAAAAGGAGGCAAGGTATGAGGATGGGTACTGTCAAGGCAAAACTAGCCACATAGGCCACTTACTTGCCTTGTATTTCCCATTATTCTGTGATTCTGTGACTGGCTTAAATAATCCAAGTAGGTGCTCATACCTTGGGGAGGAGGTGGTGGTGGGAAAGAATGAGTGACATACAACTATCCCATCCTGGGGGACAGTAAAAATCCTTTCTGTAGCATCATTTGATCCCACTGCAGATGGGAAAGAGGTGTACAGTCGTTGAACCAGGGATATATGCTCAGTTCCTGCCAAGATACTTTCTTTGTAGTCCTCCAAGGGGCCACTGCCTCCTGTGGAGGGTATGCATGGAAACATGGACATCCTTTCACTAGAAGGGTCAAACACTGTAGACCCTCAAACATGTGAATGTGTCCGTAAACTGTCAAAAAGAGGGATGTAGGATTTACTACAAAACTCCAGAAGGATGCCTAAATGACAGACCTGCTGGCTCTCATCCTGTGAAAAGGAAATGAGTGTCCAATTGGACAGTGGGCCATTGATTTTTAGCAGCAGGAGAGAAAAAAATGAGAGAGAGAGAAAGGGAGAGAGAAAATGAAGCTAACAGTAAACCTTTAAAATATGTTTGAAAATGTAAAATAATGTTACATCCCAGGAAATTTCTACACAGCTGTAGGATGATAAACAATAGCAAATAAAACTGACTTGGGGTACAAATTGTCTGATACCAAATAGGCAAGTCAGTAAGCACTGTGACAAAGCAGAAAAGAAAGTGAGCAGAATAATGGAATGCAGGAGGAAAACAGCTGCCAACAGAAGTGTGATTGTTTTTGTTATCTATATGTACAATTTGTGATCACTATATCCTTCCTGTACTGCTAATGTGTGTATGTCTGGAGAACTCAGTTCAATTTCTGAAACAGGAAATGGATAGTTTTGAATAAGGAAGAAATGTAGTTCCGAGTCTATATCAGAAATCACAGTCAATGTAAAATAAAAGCAGTTTATATTAACATTGTTGAAAAAAAGAGGTAGAAGGATTAGAGCATTTTATTTTAATACTCCAAGGAAATCAAAAAACGCGGTGGTGCAGCGGTAGCGTTGTCACCTCACAGCAAGATGTTCTCCCGTTCGATTCTTGGCTGGAGCACCTTCTGTGTGGAGTCTGCATGTCCTCCCCGCAGTTGAGTGGCGTTCAAAAGACATGCGTAGAATGGGCGTGCCTTCATCTAAGGTTGGGCGTCAAGTTGGCACCTTGGCACCATAAAAATCTACTGCCAATCATTAGCGGACCGGAGATCCGCTGTGGCGACCCCTAACCGGGGAAAAAGCCGAAAGAAGAAGAACAACAACAACAACTCCAAGGAAATCAAAATAGTATAAATGGCAAATCCAAATAAAAATGAGCTATTCAAAGTTGTTATGCACGAGACAAATCCTGAAACTCAGGTCCAAACAATACATTGTGGCTGTTAGACACACACACACACACACACACACACACACACACACACACACACAGACAAAATAAATAAATAAATAGCAAAATAATGTAATAACGCATCCTGCCAAGTCTTGAACAGATGTATACCTGTCTGTCCATTTCCAATTACCAGAACACAAATCTGTTATCTACACTGACACATGAGGTAGGACAACAAAATGTTGCTGCTTCAGAATAAGCAATTTAATGTAAACATCATGCAGTCTGTGATAACACCGATAATGGTGGTGTCATAGGGATGTCCACAACATATTTGCCAGAAGATAAGCAAAATAATATGAGAGAGGGGGTGGCAAGCCCAAACTGTGATCACCTAAATGAAGTCTGAGTATGAAGAGCAACTCCTTGTTTGTGGCCTGCTTTGCCCTAAAGCTAAAAATGTATGTTACATACCTGTCAAAACACATACATTCTACAGACACTACAATAAGTAACAAGTCAATGTTATCTGGGAACTGAATGCGAGATTGAATAATAATAAAGAACAAGGTAAAAAATATAGAGTTCCTTGCATCACTGAAACATGTATTTTGATTGTTTATACACAACAATTTCTGAATACTAGCGTGAATGCAGAGTTCTATATACAAATTGCAGAAACAAATGAGCAATCCAGCATCTCACTCTCTTGCTTCTTAGACTGATTTTCTCAACTCCAGCTTGTTTGCTATTATATAAACAAACATTTGACAAACTTTGACACCATAAATGTCATAGGTCAGCAAGACACCTCTACCTAACAAGTGTATGCAAATTTTACATTATGTCACATGATTCCTGATTTAAGTGCCCCCCTGTGGACTCCATTTGCTAAGAACTTTCTGAAGAAGCTGCAGGTAGTAACAGCTATGTTTGTGTCCACTAGCCATAAAAAACAGATCTTATCCTAAATTACACCTGAGCATATGCACACAAGTAAATACTTGACTAAGCTTTACAAAAAAAAAAAAAAAAAAAAAAAACATCATGACTTAGTGTTAGACATGGTCTAAAACGAGTCCCACAGGGAGGAAAAAAAGAGACCCACTAAAATAAAAAGAAACCCAAAAAGTAGGAAATCATACCCACACATGGAAATAGCTGCACACCCACCCACAGTTTAGGTAGGAAGATTACAAGATACACAAATAAATTCCAGTACTACAAAACATTACATTCCTTAAGCATAAAAATGCAACAAAAATGCACTAAATACATCATTTGTACTTCTTCCTCGATGTATATGTACCAGAGCTAAAATCCGCAACTCATGGCTCCGAAATAATAAAAGGTACACATACCTGAAATATTCAGCAACCGACTGGTGAAATTATATTATACCATTCTGTTGCAGCAGTGTTCAAATATGCTGCTCTTGTTTTCAAATTACCCCTTCAAAGACCTACCTACAACCTATGCAGCAAACATGCTCAATATGTCTAATGCATTCATCTAAAGATTCTAAAGTCATAATTCCTCCATTCAAAAACACAATTTGCTTTGTTCAAACTAGAGGACAAACTAAGCAATATAAAAAGATTGCAATGAACTCTTCCAACTTTTTACTGAGTCTGGGTTCTCAACTGAGGCAAACATTGTTTAGGAAGTTGAAAACATGCCACACCAATAATCCCCTCTTTACTACTTCTCACATGCTGAAATTGCAACCCTTTCAGGACGAAGCACTAATAGTTAAAATCACCCAGATATACAGAGCAAAATTCTTTCTCTATTGCCTCCTAGAGATAAATGGGGGCATTTTCACTTTCCTCGGATGCCTCATCAAAATGAATGGGAACATTTTCATCTCCTTTCACCCCTATTGTGGAATTATATTTGCCACTGAAACGTTTTCGGGCAGTTAACAAACTTGATACAGAGCTAAGTTTGATGAAACCAAGCTGGTAGTAAGTCACTTAAAATTACTTAAGCTGGCTTTCTTTGGCACAATTTGTAGCATTTTGTGGAGATGCTACAATTATTTCTATAGATTTTATTTAAACTGCAAGAACGTATAAAATAATTAAAGCACTGGTTAATGACATAAATTACAAAAGTATGAATTTTTGTGAAGACTGAGATGAAAACTGGCAACAAAATTTTGAAATGGCACTGAATATTTGCATTGGCTTCACTAAATAGATGGCATCTTCATCATATCATTTGCAAACAAGCATATTTTTCTGGGTTTCATGTAGGTCACTGTGTGGTCACTGCCAATCAGTAACAAAGCACAAGTAATGGAAATGACTACAACCATTCATCTTTACTTAAGTTCATAGGTGATTACTTGACTAATGACCACTGAGGGCTTTATAAGCCTAGCCATGCATCCCAAATGTATCCCACAGTTTTTGAGTCTTAAGAGATTTTAAGGGGGATATGTAAGCTAGGGTATGATTTACAGACTGTCTGTGTTCATTAGATACGTAAGTGCTAGACCTGGGTAAATTTCCCAGGTATAGCACCTGTGTCTCTAATGGACAGAGGTAGCCTGTAAATCATATTTTCCACCAATGCATTTGTTACTTCAGTAAAAGCATATATACTGATTAGAAAGTCACTTCTGGTTTGCACTTTAAAATCACTTAAATTTAGATGCTCGGTTATTGAATATAGATTTTATATTAGAAGAAAGTAAGCACTACAAACAAATAACAAACAAAATATTAATATTCAAAGAATGGAAAGTTGCCTTTATTACAATCCATAGACTCATAGATTTTTACTAGGCTAATGACCTGGGGCCTTTCAAAGCCTATGCAAGTTTTCCCAAATGAATAATGATGTTCTGTATCCAAACAGGACACTGAGGGCCAGGCATTTATAAGCAACCTCTGTCCATAAGGGACATGGGTGCCATGCCCGGTGTATATTTCCTGTTCTCCATCCACTGGTTTGGGTTGTGCTTATAGAGAAAAGTGACCCCCCCCACTACTTTATAGACTGCTATGACTCAGATTTGAGCCAAGGTTGCTGCATCCACATCGTGGACTACCAACCAGTTTATGATCACAGCAAGCTATCTGGAGAGGGCAGTTACGTTAGTACATTGTGGTACAAAAGATATAATATGTGACACTTAGGCCCAACCCTTGTGTTGATACTTATGTGGAGGCCACAAAGGTTACTGGCCTGTACACCCTTCCATAAGCCTTCTTCTTATCTGGTATTAATCATGCAAACATCAACATGGGAAGCAGAACAGATTCGGTAGAGTGATTGATAGAAACCCTATTGAGACAATAGAACCCAAATACAAAAATGTGTTAAATTTGTCTGATGTAATTTTGACTAACGAACAACAGGAGTTACTGAATAAAGGTTTGGGACTTGTACCAAGTTTTTTTTGTGATAAATATAACATTGTGTCTGATGTTATGAATTTCTGTCGTAACCTTAATCTCAAAATATTTTTTTCAGATCAAATTTCACAAAGATCTAATGATTTCAAATTTCATAAATCTCAATTCCAACCCCCAATGAACAAACATGTGTCCATTTTTCAACAATCAGTTTTAAGGGATTTACATTTCCCACATTTTGAATCACAAACCATGGGCCAGAATATCTCTTCATCTGAAAAAATGGCTTTAGCAGAATTAAGGAATAATCATAATATAGCAATACTACCGGCCGACAAAGAAGGGGCGGTTGTGATTTTGAACATGAGTTATTATCTTAAAGAAGGTTTGGAACAATTATCGGATACCAAATGTTATATGCACATGTCAATAGATCCCACTACCAATTTCAAAAAAGAAATTGACACATTTTTGAATTTGGCGGAGGAAGAAGGCATTATTACTCAAAACACGGTTAAACATCTAACTGTGATGGACCCCCAAAAACAAATTCTGTACCTACTTCCCAAAATACACAAATCTATTTCAAAACCACCTGGTAGACCAATTGTGTCAGGTATTGGTTCTCTCACAGAACCACTTTCTATGTTTTTGACACAACATCTTAAACCGTTATTGAAAGTGGTTAGGGCCAGAATACAGGACACCACTCAGTTTTTACAAATCATACAAGATACTCAACTTGAACCACATTGGCTTATGTGCACGTTGGATATTAAATCATTATATACCAGCATACCCCATTGGGCAGGGTTACAGGTGCAACAATATTGGTTAGAACATTCTAACCTATATCCGCCAGGTTTTAACACACTGATCATTTGCATGACTGAACATGTGCTTAATAAGAATGTTTTTTACTTTCAAGGAGAATGCTATTGGCAACTTCAAGGTACTGCTGTGGGGGCATCCTTTGCCCCCATATACGCCGATCTATTTATGGCATACTTTGAAGAATGCTTGATATACTTCCACTTCATAACATATATATGGTGGAAATTGATATATGGCGCAGATACCTAGATGATTGTTGGATGGTATGGCATGCTGATTCTACATATTTGAAGGAGTTTGTGGAATATCTCAATGGTAATATCTGGGGTATACTATTTACCATAACATACAACTCCAACATCATTATCTTTTTGGATGTAACAGTCTATAGGAATAATGACCACACATTGAGTACTAAAACCTATAGGAAATATCCACAATATAACACTCTACTCCATGCATCTAGTATGCATCCACGCCACACCATCCGCAACATACCTAAATCCCAATTTCTGAGGATTAAACATATCAGTTCTTCTAAGAGGGATTTTGAGGGAGCCAAATCGGATCTCCAAAACAAATGTTTGGAAAGGGGTTATCACCGATTTGATATTATGTCAGCCAGCACATGGTCGGATAAGCAGGACAGAAACACGTTACTGGAGTATAAGAAACGTCAACCAACAGAACAGGAATCTTCATTAAGGTTTGTTACTACATATGGTAGAAACCACAAAGTTATCAGAAGCATTCTTGATGCTAATTGGAACATACTATTAGCTAACGATCATCTTAGGAATCTTTTGGGCCCCAAATGCCAGTTTTCCTACAGACGGGGCAAAACCTTAAGAGCCTTGTTTTCACATTATAAGCACAAAGAAAGTGGGGGCGCCATCTATAAACAGATGACTATTTCTGGAGACCAACTTTTGGGCACTTTTCCATGTGGCCTTGTGCATCTTGTAATCAAGTAAGTAAATTAAAACAATTTACCAGTGCAAACACAAGTAGAGTGTATGACCTTAGAGTTTTTGGTAATTGCAGTAGCAGTTGGGTTATATATTTGGCAACATGTCAATGTTCAGCATTCTATGTAGGGCAAACATCACGCTCATTTAGAGTTAGGATGGGGGAACATAAAAGTGACATCAGGAACAAGAAAGAGACCAATGCTCTGTACCGACACACTCTCAAACACCATAATGCCAAATTCATGTTCATGATTATAGATAAAATCACTGGAGACAGGAGTAACCAACAAGGGTGGCACAGTATTTTGAACCACAAAGAGAAATATTGGATTATTCACCTTGGGGCTCTTTTTCCCCCTGGCCTTAATGACTTAATGAATGATTTATAATTGGGATTGATTGTAAATACTGGAACCAGCCTATATACGTGGGGATTACATTGGTTTATGAACTATGAATCTAAATAAATTAATAGCCTAAGCTATGCACTTTTACATTACCATAGGCTACATTGTCCAGTTACATATCATTAAACTTTTTTTGTTTTTTTTGTTTATCAGCATATCATTGCCAGTATAGGTGTTTATTCTTATATATTTTTTTATAAAAACGGGTTCATATTCCAGTTTATTAGAATAATTGTGTGTTCAAATCTAGTGGAAGTCAGTTATAGTCCTTGAATTCATATACACTATTTAGAAGGTATATGGTGCATCAAGATTAGGGTACATATTCATTATCCCAATTATATTATTCAGGATTTTGTGTTGCCCACAGCACATTTTTTACAATATTCTGCAAGATTATATTATTTTATTCTGTAGATCAACTTTATGTATTACATTCCTGTTTTTGTGAATTACTTGTTATTGGTATTATATTATACTCATTTCTATGTTACTGGGGACTATGGTTTGTCTCAGCATGTCCCCAGTACAGTACAATATTTATAGCTCATTTTTATTTTTATATTTGTGAGCTACTATTTATGTATACTATTTACATTTATACTTGTGGTCATTTTGTTTTATGTTTCTTGTATATTATTTACCATATATGTTAATATATATTGTCAATGGAGGTTTACATAACTTTGATGATGATACTCATGTATATATATTATATATTATTAGGATTGAAACACCAGCCTTAGGGTTGGACCATACCATCTTTCCATTGGTTGGTGGTATGTATAAATATTCATGAGTTTTTTTGTGCATGAGAAATGCTTTTTCAATGAGGAAGGCTGCAAAGCCGAAACCGGTTTGAACAGGATTACTATGTATTTAGTGGCATTTCATGCCTGAATTATAGTTATTTTCAATTAAACAGTTTATAGCTGCATTTGCTGGCCTCTTTTTTATGACTCAGATTTGAGCCAAGGTTGCTGCATCCACATCGTGGAGTACCAACCAGTTTATGATCACAGCAAGCTATCTGGAGAGGGCAGTTAAGTTAGTACATTGTGGTACAAAAGATATAATATGTGACACTTAGGCCCAACCCTTGTGATGATACTTATGTGGAGGCCACAAAGGTTACTGGCCTGTACACCCTTCCATAAGCCTTCTTCTTATCTGGTATTAATCATGCTAATTACATCAAGGGTTCAAAGGCTTCTTTGTTGTGTGCAGTTCTGAGGAACACAGAGTGCTCCCCTAGTCCCCTTCAGTAAGTTACATGGTCCATGCCACTCTGTTTGATCTCCTATAGCTATGCAAAACAACTAGCACCATGAGCAGCCACATCAAAGACCATAGTCTTCACAAGGAATCCTATATTTATGGAACAGACTTCCTGAATGTGTCAAGTAATGCAACATGTTGGCTGTACTCAAAAATATTCTGGATGAATAGGTAGGAGATCATAAATTCATCATGAGGTATATAACACTGCAGTCCTTAATCATGGAACTTAACTCATTCAAGTGTTCTTGGGCTTATCTGGCTAGGCTTCTCAGTGGAGTTCTGGACTGCATAAATAGTATACACCTATGAACTTATGAATGTAAGATACGTACAAAGTATCCTGCAAATGCCCCTTATAAATAAAAACGGAGTATATATGCAGACACGGACAGTAAATTACTGATAACTGAAGAATCCATGAGACTATGAACATATGAACCAAAGTCTTACATAGAGTTACATTTTTCTTTGTGGTTAAATCAGGTAAGTAGTCTCATTATACCTAATGGCACTGTAGTTCCTGTTAATGTGGTCATGTGCATAACAACTCAGTACTTAGTGAGCTGGTTATGTCTTTTAAACTGCTTAACAAATATGTATCACATTGGTGTGCAAGCTATTTATTTTTCTCATTCTGTTTATTGCATACTTGCACAATCAACATCATGCACACATGCCTGTGTGTGACATATTGACACTTCTAGGTAATTTACTCATTGTACTGCATGACCATTAAATTCCTACCTAATCCCCACAGTTATAGCAAATGCAGAATTCTAGGAAGGCTGTACCTTTTGCCTACATGCTATATGTTTTTCAGTGTGACCTTTTCACTTATTGTTTTAGTTTATTTGGGATATTTTGCAGTCACCCTAATGATAATGGACATCAGCTGGGTATAACAACCCTGTGTTTCTTATGCTTAGTCAAACACTCTGCTTGTGCTGTGCTGATGAGATCATAACAAGGCCGAAATATGCATATCCACAGATAGTGGAGTTTGGCTTTATTGGCCTGAAATTGTCCATTAAAATGAAGAGACAAGTCATGGGCATTCAGAATCACCAATTAGCTGAAACACCTGGGGTTCATAAGGGTCATTTGCATATATCCCATGTGCCTCTGATTCAAGAGGTTTGAGAGGTCACTCATTGGAAGTTCCACCTTGGCTGGAGTTTTCATTTAGTTTTTACTGATTGGTTTTTCAGTTTGACCTTCTCACTTATTGTTTTAGTTTACATGCTATATGCTGGTACTACAGTCCATCATCTGATACAAGCTTAGTTACACCCCACCAACCCAGTTCATCAGAAAGTTTTGGTTCATGGGTGGGATGAATGGTCATTCAAATAACTTGTTTCCCCAAGATGCCATATTCCCTTTCTGCTGCTCTTCTCCAGAACATCTGCCATTAGTGTTTTTTTTCAAAATGTGCTTGCAGTTCTGCTCTCATCTGTCTTACTTGGCTCTGTAATGAAATATGACATCTCCCTTAGTCAAGACACAAACCATCATAGCTGATATGTGAAAACAAACTAAAACTGTAAGTTCAACAGCTGCAAGAATCATAAATATTTACACGATATGAAGGCCACCCAGAGAAGCACAAGGGATCACTGTAATGGTGAATGTGTTTTCATAAGTGCATAGGTTCATAGGAGATTACTAGTCTAACGGCTTAAGAGCCCTTACAATCCTAGCCAGTATAGCCTGATTTTACCCAATATATGGCCCCTAGGGGCAAGAGGATGGTATAGGTTTGTGCCTATGCCTTGAGTATCTTACAGATTGTCCTTGTCCATAAGGGACATTGGTACTACTCCAGGTGTGAATTTGCAATTCCCCATCCACTGATCTGAACTGCATTCGAAGAGTGCCAGGGAAGGGAAGGGTTTTGCTTAAAATGAATAGGATGCCTGTTTTAATTTCCAAGTTCCTATCCTATCTTATCAAAACACAATTGTGTGGTAACTACCATTGATACTACCACTGAAACAGCCCCAGAAAAGCCATCAAACTTTTTTTTTTTGCTTGTCTGAAGTATGTTCAGGCTTTTGTTTAGGTGCAGTGGCAATAACAGAAAGGTCACATTCTCAATGGGCTTGCAGAATTCTTTTCTGCATGGCATTTTTAGCAGCTAATAAGAGGAACTGTGACATCTTCCATGACTTAAACAGCAATGCTTGAATTTTTGTTTTTGTGTGTTTTCATGTGCAGTTGGAAGTTAAAATTCTGGTCTAGGTAGAGGCCTTGAAGCTTAAGGAATTTCTTCTTTTTAAGGGGTGTAGGTTGTGGTTTAGAATGACCAGTTGAGGGGCGAGACGATTGTAGATTTGTTCCAAAGAGCCTCCCTTTGGTTTTTAAAGAGATTAAGTAATATTGGAGGTTTTTAGCAAGTTACACATTAAGAGAATATTATCTTGTAAAAATGACTGTTATGGGTATGCAGAAAAGTGCACTGTACTCAAATACTGGTCTGATGAAGGCTGAGTGTAGTGGGACTGCAACCTCATTGGCTGTGGATGCCATATCCTTACTTATAAGCTGTGCCATACAGAAGGATTTCCTCACCACTGTGAGCACATGGTGGTCAAATTTCACGTTACTGTCTATCTGTGTATCTAGATGTTTCACCACTGGGTCCACTCATAGGGGTGTGCAATTAAAGTTGTAAGCTGCAAGGGTATTCAACTTCCCAAAAGGTATAATTTTGCTTTTTTTTTTTTCATTTAGTTTTAGGCCATGGCTCTGGCAAAAATAATTTCTCTGAGTCAGACCTTTCTGTAAGATATCTGTGCCACTAGGGAATTAAATTATTGCCTCCATCTTGCAGTCATCAGCAAACCTGGTTGGCCAAAGGCCATCTACATTAGCCTTGACTTCAGAGAAGTAAATTCTAAACAGTAGAGATGCCAGCACCAAGCCCTGTGGTACACCACTAGTAAATGGCCTGTTGCTGGAGCTGTATTCCCCCACTCTAACAACATGTGTCCTGCCCATGAGCCATTTGGCTATCCATCCGGTGACATAGGGATTTATGTCCAATTTTATGAGTTTATCTACAATACCAGAATTGGGAATTGTGTCAACTGCCTTAGCAAAAGTAGACAGTATGCACTGTTTTATCCTTGTCCATGGCCTTGGTGACTTTCTCAAAGAAGTCCACCAGATTGATCAGGCATGACCTTCCTTTGATGAAGCTGAACTGGTTGGGTTCAATGTTAGGAGATTTCCTAATGTCATTGTTTATCATGTCCATGATTATTCTTTCCATGGCCTTGCATATGAGACTAGTATGACAGCAAATGGGGGTTAGAAGAAGCTAAGAAATGAGAAAGAAGAGAAAATAGTGGAACAGGTTAACAGCTTCAAGTATCTGGGAGGCGTGGTTGAAGAGAAGGGAAGTCTGAAGGAGGAGGTCAAAGCTAGACTCAGAAGGGCTTCATCCAACTGGCACAGAGTGCCAGGTATAGTGTATGAGAGAAGAATGCCAAAGAAGCTGAAAAGTAAGGTGTAGAAAACAGTACTGCGACCAGTAGTACTATACGGTACAGAAACTTGGGCAGCAAAGGCAAAGCAGTTATGGAAGATAGAGGTGATGGAGATGAAGTACCTAAGATGGGTGATAGGATGCACACTGTGGGACAGACAAAGAAATGTGGACATAAGAGCAGAATCCAAAGTAGCTCTAGTTGCAGAAAAATTCAAAGAGAACAGATTACATTGTTCAGGCACATGTGCAAGAAAGCAGAAGACAGTCTGGCGAAGACAATTTGGGACTGACAGGAAGAAGGAAAGAGGTGTCTGAGAGAAAATTTGCCATAGTCAGGCATGAGTGTTGAGGAAAATAGGAGAGTGGCATTGAACAGACAGAGACAACAACAGTTGACATGACACCCTGAACCCATGTATAAAATGGGAAAAAGAGTTTGTTGATGATGATGATGATGATGATGATTATGCATTTACTTTAAAAAGTTATATAGTTGATTATATTTAATTAAATAAGGTTCTTTCTGACTGTTTGCTGAGGGATACAATGTTACATTTTTTAAGCATTTAACTTGAGATCATGGCTATGGCACCATTTGTTTGTGTGTGCTAGTCCTTGTTGAATCTGTGTATCCCAAGGATAGTCAATGATGGCTCCAAGTTTGCAGTCATCAGTAAACTTAGTCAGCCAAAGACCATAGACATAAAAAAAATAAATACTTAACAAGAGCAACCCCACTACTGAACCTTGAGGGACATTGCTGTTAACAAACTTTTTTGGGGAGAGTTTGCCCCCAGTCTTAATTTGCTGAGTTCTGTCAGTGATCCAGTTTGCTATTCACTGGATAACATAATAGTTTATATTTACAATTATGAGTTTATCTATAATGTTTGAATTAGGAATGGTGTCAAAAGATTTGGCTACATCAAGGTAAGCTATGTTCATAGGTTCATAGGTTCATACTAGGCTATCTGCCCGAGGGCATTTATAAGCCTAGCCAGAGTATGTTTGGCTTTCGCCACCCATTTTAAATTAATTTTGCTATGCCCTTTTTCGAGGTTAGTATACTGTGCCTCTGTCTAACAGTGACACAGAAGTGATACCCGGGGTAAACCTATGATCTCCCATCCACTCATCAAGATTCCTCTTGAAGAGAGTCAATGAGGGACTCTGCCTAACCTGGACTGGGATTTTATTCCATAGTGATGGGAGCTTCTGGGTTATGAATCTGTCCCTCCAGCATGTCCTGTTTATTTCAGTGCTGAGGTTCAAGTCTCTCGAGCGTGTAGCTCGATGGGATTTGGATTTTTTGAGGTGCAGCATGTCCCTTAATTCCGGGTTGGACATGGCCTTATACGTCAGGCACAGGTCACCTCTGAGCAGGCGGTATGCCACTGAGTAGAGCTGGAGTTTCTTTAACCAGGCAGCATATGGCATCTGTTTGAGCCCTTTGATCCTCTTGGTGCGGTACTTTTGGGGTCTTTCCAGTTGCTGCATGTGTTTGGTAAGGTACATCCCAAAAGGGGCATTGTACTCGATTATGGGCCTGATGAGGGATGAGTAAAGAGGCACGATGACCTCCCCTAATCTAGATGTGAATCCCTTCATGATTAGGTGGGCTATATAAAATGTTTTTCTAACCACTTTGGCCACGTGGTTGTCAAATGAGAGATTGCTATCAACTTGGGTCCCCAGGTCCCTAATGACTTCTTCTGTACTTAATGGATTACCACCTATGTGGTAATTTGTGGGCACTTTGTTTTTGCCAAAGGGGATGACTATACACTTTTTGGCATTTAGCTTGAGGCCATGGCTCTGGCACCAGTTGTCTGTTTCTGTGAGGCCCTTTTGGAGGATGCTTGTGTTGGCTGGAGAGTCGATTATGGCGCCCAGTTTGCAGTCATCTGCGAACTTGGTCAGCCACAGTCCTTCCATGTTGGCCTGTACCTCCGAGAAATATATACCAAACAAGAGAGGTCCCAGGACTGAGCCTTGTGGGATGCCACTTGTAACTGGTTTGGAGTCTGACATGGCTCCAGCAATTCTAACCATGTGGGTTCTGTCCTTGAGCCAGTTTGCAACCCATCTAGTGACATAGGGGTTTATATTTAAGCTGGTGAGCTTATCTATAATGCCTGAGTGGGGTATTGTATCGAAGGCTTTGCGAGGTCCAGATAGGCTGTGTGGACCACCTTCCCTTCGTCAATGGCCTTGGTGACTGTTTCAAAGAAGTCAACCAGGTTTAAGAGGCAGGATCTGCCCTTAACAAAGCCAAACTGGGTAGGATCCAGTGTCTGTAGGTCCCCAATATCTTTATTTATGAGGTCCATGATGATCCTTTCCATAGCTTTGCAGACCAAGCTAGTCAGGCTTATGGGGCGATAGTTTCCAGGGTCCGTTGAGGCACCACCTTTGTGGAGAGGGACCACTGTTGCTGCACGCCACTCTTTGGGTACATATCCTGTAGTAAGGCTGAGACTGAACAGTAGTTTTATGTTTGGGTTTAGCTCTTCTTGGAGTTCATGTAGGACGCAGCCTGGGACACCGTCTGGTCCCATTGATGCTGTGTTTTTTGCTTTGGAGAGGGCAGCTCCCACCTGAGCATCTGAGATGTCGGGGGGGGCAGCACTCTGCTGGGATAGATATTTGCCCTTTTGGTGGGGAGGGGGGGGAGAAGTTTGCGCTGAACCTGTCAGCTAGGATGTTGGCAATGTCTGTGGGATCAGTGTATTTTTGTCATTTTGGACTAATTCTGAGCATATCTGGGAATTCCCACCCAGGTTCCTAACATAACTAAAGAAAGCCTTGTGATTATCTTTAGTGTCCTGTGCAATTTTTCTCTCGAAGCTGGCCTTTGACGATTTTATGAGTGCCCTTAGTTTTTGCTAATACTGATCAGAGATGCCTTCCCTTTTTGGGATTTTGCTCTATCATGTAGTAGCTTCCTCCTTCTGTTGTATAGTTTGTTTATGGCTGGGGTCCACCAGACAGGTCGTCTGCCTTTGGAGGATTGGGTCTTGGTTTTATTTGGGATTGCATGATCCATGCATTCCTGAAGGCGTTCATAGAATGCATTTATAAAGGATTCTGCGGTCTGGGCCGTATTTTCCACAGGCCCGGGGGCTTTGAAGGATTCCACCTCGGTTTTGAGGAGTGTGAAATTTGCTTTAGAGAAGTTTTTCACTGTAGTTTTCTGGGCAGGGGGTGGGGTCGGGATGTGAATATCCAGTGAGATCAGTTTATGGTCTGATCTTACCAGTGAGGGATACACTTCTGGTCTGGAGCATAGAGTCCTCATGTTGGTGATGATCAGGTCCAGTATGTTTTCCCCTCTTGTGGGAGTGGTAACAAGTTGTTCCATAGCATTTGAGTTTATGAATTCTACGAACCTTTGGGCAAGGGTGTTGGAACTAGAGTAATGCTCCCAATCTATGTTTGGGTAGTTGAAGTCGCCCAATATAATGGTGTTCGGAGAGACCATCATATTTTCCAGTGTTCTCAGGAAGGCCGAGTGGGGTACCTGGGTTTGGGAGGGTGGTCTGTAGCAGGCTATAAACTGGAAGGCAGTTTTACCCACTGTTAGTTGCACATGGATAGTCTCTGATGCTTCGTGCTTTGCCACCAACCTGGAGGTGTGGGTATCTTTGATGAATATCGATACTCCCCCTCCTTTTGTGGTTCGGTCCAAGTTTTGGGGCCGAAAAACATGGTATGAGGTATAACCTGGTAGTGCTGGGGTGCTCTCGGGAGTCCTGAACCAGGTTTCTGTTACTGCACAGATATCGATGTTCTCCATGCTAAGGAGAGTTTTGAGTGCGTGCATCTTGAGGTTTAGACTTCTAGCATTGAGTAGCATTACTCTTAGTTTCTTATCCCTTGTGATACCTATGGAGGTGGGTTTGTCTTTTGAGCCTTGCCTAAAAAAGGCACTATGGGGGTAGCAAGAGCCTTTGCCAATATCCGAAAGCCCAGGGGTGACAGGTGCAAGCTGTCCCTAGCAAAGCATCGTGGCTTGTCGTACATATCATCCCAAGCTGACAGGCATTGGATCCCCTTTGAATGACACCAATACTTAAGCCAATTGTTGAAATTGATCATCTTGTCTTCATATTGTGGCATCATTCTTGGTGAGGGTAAGATGCTACTCAAGGTCAGGGTCATACCAGCCTGGGCTACATGCTCAGAGAGCTCTATGTCTCTTTTCATGTAGTCCAGGGAGGTACGTCTCAGGTCATTCACACCAGCATGGACAATGACTGAGTCATATTTGTACTTGCCTTGGAGTGACCTGAGTGCTTGTGTTATGTGGCGGATCCTAGCGCCAGACAGGCTGCTCACCGTGACCTTCTCCTTGTTCAGCCTGGTGAGCGGGACGTCAGTGTGCCTGATGATAGACTCACCTATTACAAGTGTATCAGGTGTGTTGTTTAGCCTTAAGGGCTGTGACTGTTCGGCACACTGGCTTTGTGAGATATGTGTTGCACGTGTTTTGTTTTGGGGTAGCGGTTGCTTGGGTGTCTGCTTTGGAGGTCTCTGCTGCTTAGGCAGATCTTTATTTAGAGCCTCGAGTATGTTTTGTGTGATTATGTGTTTGGTTTGCTGTCGTGGTAGGTCTATGTGAGACTGGAATTGTAGTGAGTGTGGTTTCCTTCTCCTCCTGACTGGTTATGCCAGTACTGAGTTGAGAGAGCTTAGCCTCCAGTTTGGCTATATGGTTGCATCTCTCACGTGTTGGAATTTGTTGGGAGGAGGAGAGGGTTGTCTGTGTACATGAGGCAGTTGTAACATTGCCTCAAGATTCCCATATTCACCAGCTGGACCGGAGAGGAGATTGACAACTGACCTTTGGACATGCTAGAATAATATTGGGAATTCCTTTATAATTGAAAACAAGGGCCAATGGGGAGCGAGGGTGTAGTGCTTTTAATTTTTAGTGCCGACTTATAATTGCTTTAGTGAGCAAGTGCCAGGTAACAAGTGCAATGTGTTACAGGTAACTTAAATGCAAAAATGACAAACAGTAACTTTCTTTCAAGCGAAGCAAGGAAATAAGTACAGTAAGCAATGCAGATATCACTAGGGATCCACAGAAGTGCTGAGAAGCCGCGTTTTATGTGGAATTAGCGTTCCAGGGAAATAACAAGCATACAAACAAAGCTAGATTCAGCAGGCCTGGATCTAGTCTATGCTACAGCAAACAAGGTGTACCAATTTCAGTAAGATACAGTTCAAATATTCAGGCACTATAAACCTCTAACCAGAAATTCCCAGCTCAGAAGGGCAGAGTCCAGCCTCTCCTCCCACAAGAGTGCAGACCACGAACCTTCTTAATGTAAAATAACTGGCCTGAAGCCCAAGTGCTTAAACCAGAGCTAATACACTTTAAGAATAACAGACACTGAGCTCTCAATCAGCAGTTCCCAACTTAGAAGGATGAAAGCTACCTGTCCTGCCACCACAGTGCATGCCACAAACCTTCCTAATGTAGAACAACTGGTCTGAAGCCCAAGTGCTTAATCCAAAAGACTTAGAATGATAGCTACACTTTAACCAAGTTACTACCAAGCAGTAATAAATACAACTGAATACTTTAAATAATGCCTGGATTAGTGCTCAAGTTATACAAACAAAGCTAGATTCAGCAGGCCTGGATCTAGTCTATGCTACAGCAAACAAGGTGTACCAATTTCAGTAAGAAGAAATTCAGATATGCATGCACTATAAGCCTTCAACCAGAAATTCCCAGCTCAGAAGGGCAGAGTCCAGCCTCTCCTCCCACAAGAGTGCAGACCACGAAACCCTCTTAATGTAAAATAACTGGCCTGAAAGCCCAAGTGCTTAAACCAGAATTAATATACTTTTAGAATAACAGACACTGAGCCCTCAATCAGCAGTTCCCAACTTAGAGGGATGTAAGCTACCTGTTCTGCCACTACAGTGCAGACCACAAACCCTCTTAATGTAAAACAACTGGTCTGAAGCCCAAGTGTTTAAACTAAAAGGCTTAGAATGAGTTACACCAAGCAGTAATAAATACAATTGAGAATGTTTAAGATGACGTTAAAAGCAAAATAAAGTAGGAAGAAACACAAGTACAGTAAAAGCAGAAGATTTTTTTTTTTTTTTTTTTTTTTTTTTAGAAAAGTAGCAAAAGCAGTAGTAAATACAATTCTCATGCAGTGCAAGCTGGCACACTTGAATATGTAGAAATATTAGTCCACACACAGTTTGAAAAAATGTAATTAAATTAAAAAGGACTAAAAGCAAGTGCAGAAAGGGTTTATTAGGTAGAATGCGGTAAAGAGATGTCCTGGGGGAGTGTCTTAGATCAAATCTACAGTGGGGCGGGCACTGCAAAAGCCACCAAATTTAAACTACAACCAAGAATAGGGAGGGGGGGGGAGCAGTTTCAACACAGATATATATATACTGTTTTCTATAGATTTGCAGAGCAGTAAGACACAGATATCAAGCAGACAATTTAGCTCTATAATACAGAATAACACAGAAAATATACTCAGCTCTATAACTTGAAGATAGTTCTGTAAGGCTGTCTCTCAAACTAAGGTTCCAGTTTGAATACAGGTTGTTAATTAAAAGGAGACACAGCACTAGCTAAATTATATCAGCTGAAAGACAAGGCAGGAAATGAGGGGGTGGGGGAGCAGTTTCAACACAGATGTAAGGAATGTGCAAATTATAAAAAATATATATACTGTTTTCTATAGATTTGCAGAGCAGTAAGACACAGATATCAAGCAGACAATTTAGCTCTATAATACAGAATAACACAGAAAATATACTCAGCTCTATAACTTGAAGATAGTTCTGTAAGGCTGTCTCTCAAACTAAGGTTCCAGTTTGAATACAGGTTGTTAATTAAAAGGAGACACAGCACTAGCTAAATTATATCAGCTGAAAGACAAGGCAGGAAATGAGGGGGGGGGAGCAGTTTCAACACAGATGTAAGGAATGTGCAAATTATAAAAAAAAATATATACTGTTTTCTATAGATTTGCAGAGCAGTAAGACACAGATATCAAGCAGACAATTTAGCTCTATAATACAGAATAACACAGAAAATATACTCATGTCTATAACTTGAAGATAGTTCTGTAAGGCTGTCTCTCAAACTAAGGTTCCAGTTTGAATACAGGTTGTTAATTAAAAGGAGACACAGCACTAGCTAAATTATATCAGCTGAAAGACAAGGCAGGAAATGAGTTGTGTTTCTCTTGCCCAAGGTCTTAGTTACCTTTTCAAAGAAGAAGACCAGATTAAGCAAATATGATCCACTTTTCACTAGTGCAGGCTGAATTTGGTCAAGGGACTTTAGGCTGTCAGTACCCACATTCATTAGGTATATAATGTACTCCATTGTCTTATACATAAAGATTGAGAAGTATATGGGTTTATAGTTATCAATATCATTGGGGATCTCCCTTGCACAGAAAGATAACCACTGCAGTTCTCTGAGCCTCAGGCACAAAGCTAAATGAGAGGCTGAGGTTGAACAGATTGTGGAGCATGTCAGTAAGATAGAGCTTGATACTGGCAAGGAAGCACCAAGGCACATTGTTAGGGCCCCACTGAGAGTAATTTTAACTTCATAGTGAAACTTTTAGGACTTGTTCACGGGTTATGCTGGGGGGGGGGTTGAAAATGAGTCAGACATGTTTAGGCTCAGTTGACATAGTGTTGAATTTTGAACTGAAATTGTCTGGTAATAGGTCAGCTATGTCTTCAAGGACAGAGTAGGTAAAATTGTTATGTATCAACTCAGAATGGTGGTGGGTGTTGTTTCTAAGTTTCCTGCTATATTTAAAGAAGGGCTTGCAATTGTCTTTGACAGAGGTGTCAATTTTAATTTGTACTCATTCTTGGAAGATTTAATTTGGTTTCTAAACTCTTTGTTTAGCAGTTTGACTTTAATTTTGAGGTGTGGGATTTTCAGTTTATTACTAAGGGAGATAAGTTTTTTGAGTTTATGCTAGGATTTCACCACAGGGGTTAATTCATCAACTTCAAGCTGTATTTGTTACGGACTGGGACCAGCTCTTCCACCCAGGTACTAAGAAGAGAAAATAACCCTTTCATGAATGCAGCAGTGTGTGCCATAGGATGTTCAAGAAAAGGAGTCATATAGTTCAAGAAATTTCATTAGAAAAATTAGCGAAAGTGGTAGGGTTTGTGAGTGTTTTGGGATGGGTTCTAATAGACAGAACCGCTGCTTGATGCCCAGACCTAAGCAAGGAGGGTGTAATTATAGATCCAGTTCAATATGATTGATCCTCTCATAAAATAACATGTAATCTAGTCTAGTGAATTTGTATTAATAAAGTCTAGGAAGTGTTGAGCATATTAACATGGAGTATTATAGTAAGTGGACAGATAACTGAAATCAACAAGTACAAGTGTTTGGTTCAACAATGACAGTGTTTGGTATATTTAAATATGACTAATGTTGTGGGTGACACAGAGGGGTTCTATAGTTGGTAAGCAAGTAGTAAGGGATCTTATTTATAGTTAAAAGGATGTGAAGCAGTTCATAGTCATTAGATAGTTGTACAAGTCTACAGGTAAAGGAGTTGTGTAGGTATGTGGACACGCCATCACTGATTTCACAGGTACCCTCAGCAGAGGATCTGAACATATCAAGGTGTGCTATCACTGCACTGGACTCATGTCTATATTTTTTTAAGTTAGGAAAGCTTTTAAGGAGGACAGTTTCTTATTTATGCTTTTAACACTGAACAGTGCCACCCTTATACTGTCCTAACTGAGTCTGGCTATAGTAGTACATTCAGTAGGTGTAGACTATTTCAAAAAAAGAAAGTACTGACTAATATAGGAAAGCCCTGAGATGATATGTGTAGGCCATTCCTATCAAAGCAGGTAGGATAGTCACCATCAACATCTGGGATGACACAAACGCACACACAATGGATTCGCCCTAGAGTGAATCCAGCAGCTCAGCCATTTGTTGAATTCATTTTTATACTGAAGTACCAATTTCAATGAAGGCAAGATGCTGCTTAAGACCAGTTTTATACCAGCCTTGGATGTATACTCTGAGAGCTCTGTCATGTCTCTATTCATATAATCCATCACTTTGTGTGCACCAGTTCATTCATAGCCACATAATCAGTGACCATGTCATAGGTGTACCTGGGGTGAAGGCACCTGAAATCCCCAAAACTCCCGAAGTATCCTGTCTCCTGAGAGGCAGCTCACCAGCTGCCTAGCTTTGTCAAACCTGGTATGTGGACTATCTGCAAGTCTCACTAGGACTCCCCTATGATGGGACTTACCTTTTTTTGGTTGGCCCATGATGCCTTAACTATTGAGATGGGCTACTATGACGTTTCCTGTCAGGTAGGCTATGGGATAAATTGTGATAAAGGTGTAGTATGTGAGGTTACATTACACTGCTGAGGAGTCTAAGAGTTAGACTTTATCTTAGTTGCCTTTGATTCTTGAAAAGAGGCTTCTTAACTATCTCAGCAAAATCAGGCCTTTTTTTAGGTGAGTGGCATGTGGGTGCAAACTGAATATGGACACTGACAACCTTATAGATGCTATGTGTGAAGTTAGATGACAGGTTAGGGTTAGCGTAATGGTTAAAGTGTTTACCTCACAGTCACATGGTACTAGGCTGGATTACTACTTTTGAAAGGGAGATTGGATAGGCTTAATGGCCCAATATGGCAGCCAACGTGGTACTTACCTATGCACCTACTGTATGTTGTGTGCCCAGACAGATATATATATATATATATATGTGTGTGTGTGTGTTTGTGTGTGTGTGTGTGTGTGTGTGTGTGTGTGTGTGTGTGTGTGTGTGTGTGTGTGTGTGTATGTATTTTATTTATTTATTAACATTAGGTGACTGGAAAAGTCCGACTGAGTCAAAGACTCATTTTCAGCGGAGGCCCAGAGAAAAAAGCTCCAGCAGTGTTCACAATAATGAAAACATATTATATAAGTTTACCTTTTACATCAAAATTACAAATATATGATAAATGAAAACATATTACATCAGTTTACATTTTACATCAAAATTGCAATAATGATAAAATATCAGATGTTATATACAACAGGAATTATAAGCATATGATACAAAGGAGTGAGTTGATGTTCATGATGTATATTTTTATGAAGGGTTAAATACACTATATTTATAAACACAATATATTTATAAGTTGTGTAGATGAAAGGGAGAGGAGCAGAAAGTAGGTAGATAGGATGGAATTTTGTTTTGGGAAAGAAAGGGGGGTAGCGGGAGGGGATGTGGAAAAGGGGATAGCTATGAGGAGGTGTTAACAGATGAAATGGGTAGTAGGAGGTTGTGATTGTAGGGAGACAGATGGGAGGAGGGAGCAGAGGAAAAAAGAATTTGGAGGTTAGTTACTGGATTTAGGGCATGTGCAAATCCATGATTTAGAATAGTAGTTTTTTAATTCAGTTTTGAACTTATTTGCATTCTCTATACTGTTGATATTGATTAGTAGATTGTTCCATTGTTTAGCTATAGCGTAGGAGTAGAGACATTGTCTGGCTCTTTTCTTGGGTTTGTGTATGTCAAAGAATTGTTTGACAGTGGAGCGCAGATTTCTGCTGGGAATGTAGGGATACATAATAGAATGTAAGACAGGACAGCTGTCAGGTGTATGTATTAGTTTTTGTGCAATTGTGAGTAGTAGGTAGTCAAGATAATCGGGGAATTCTAGCTAGTTTATCTGTTTGTGAGTGTTGCAATAGTGTGTGTAGTAGGTTGAGCCTGTAACAAATTTATAAATTTTGTAATAACAAGACTGGAGTTTGGTTTTGAGTATTGTGTGCAGATTAGTAAAAATAGGTGCTCCGTAGAGTAAAGAGGGGAGCAGGCAGGTATTTGCTAGTGTCCTTTTGGTGTTTAGATCCATCAAGTTTTTGTGCCTATAAACTGCCTCTAGTTTAAGATGAGTTTTTTTTTAATATCATTATGTACGTGTTGATCAAATGTGAGTTTATTGTCTATGGTCATACCCAGTAGTTTGGCACTTGTTACTATTTCAATCTTAGTTTTCTTTAGGGAATAGATTTTAAAATCAGATGTGACCGGTTTAGGGGTGAAGAGTAAAAGTTTAGTTTTGTTGGAGTTAAGTAGCAATTGTGCATTGTTTAGCCATGATTCTACTGAGGTGAAAGCATCCTGGATCTGTTGCAATAGGTCTGATATGTTATCAGAGGAGGTAGTAATGGTGGAGTTATTATACTGGATTAATGTACTATGGTGGCAGACTGTGTGTATATTATTGATAATATGTTAAAAAGGAGGGGTCCAAGAATGGATCCCTGTGGGACACTGCTTTTGTTAGCCTGGCATTGAGATAGGCAGCTTAACACATTGTTCTCTGTGGATTGGTAGCTGTTAAACCATTATTTGGTGGGTATAGAGCAACCTACTGATGATAATTGCTGAAGTAGTTTGTCATGACAGACTGTCAAATGCCTTTGTCAAATCTAATAGTACTGCTGTATAAATTGGAGTCCCTAGCGTTGTTGATTATGTCTGTGAAAGAGATAAGTGCAGTTGCTGTACTGTGTGCTGGTCTAAAGCCATGCTGGGTGGGTGTGAGGAGATTATTATGTGTAAGGTAGTTTAGCAATTGTATGCATATGTATGTTTCAAGCAGTTTGGAAAGAGGGGAAGGGATGGAGATGGGTCTATAGTTTGTTAGTTCATTGGTTACGATGGATGTTTTCCAGGAGGTGGGGACATATGCTTCTATAATAGATCTATTGATGAGTACACTTACTGGAAATGCTATTGAGTCAGCAGTGAGTTTTAAGTATTTTGTTGACAGATTATCAGAGAATGATGATGAGGATTTCAGTCTGGGGAGTAATTTATGAATTAATGTAGTAGGTACTGGCTACAAAGAGAAAGGGGGTGTTTGAGTTTGAAGAGTTGAGGGCTTTTGTTGATGGGTAAGAGGTGTTTTTTGTAGTTTGAACATAGGTTGCATTTGTACTAGAGTTATGGCTTGTAATTATTTTAGGTATGCTATCAATGAAATGGGTATGAAACATACTGGCCACTTCAGTTGGAGTCTTGTCTGTATATGGGGGGGGGGGACTGCTGAATTAGGGGTAAGAAGTGATGTGATGGTTTTCCAAAGGGTTTTTGCGTTGCTTTTATGGTTGGTTACTTGCTTTGAAATGTAAGCTTTCTTATTAATGATGACTGATTTTTTTTTTTTTTGCTTTATTACGTAATTGCCTGAAGTTTTAGAGATTTGTGTCAGTTCTGTCTTTTAAACAATCCTTCCATGCTCTGTCTCAAATTTGTAGCATTTATTTGGTGGATTTGGTTAGCCAGGGAGCATGGTTAGGTTTTAATCTTTTTGTTCTAGGTGGTGCTAAGTTGTTAAGGGTATATAGGAAGAGCTTATTAAAATAGTTTACCGCGTCATCTAGGGGTAGAGTTTTTAGTATGGACCAAATGAATGATTTTAATATGTTATTTAGTAGATTTTGGCTAAAGTTTGTAAGGTTTCTGGATGTTTTGTAGACGTGGGTTTTTGGATTTTGGGGGATGCTTCTATAAATATATGCAGGCAGGTGGTCACTTAATGTATTGGGAAGTGTGTTGGCATTAGGGTACTTGTGGGGGCTCAGCAACTAGGATCCAGTCAAAGGCAGTGTTTAAATTATTGATGTTTTGTGTTCTAGTGGGAGAGGTGATGAGCTGGGTGTAACCACAGAGATTGATGCTATTTGCTGGTGTGTCAGAGGTTAGGTTCAGCCAGTTGACACTGATTGATATAGTGTGTCAGAGGTTAGGTTCAGTCAGTTGACACTGATTGATATATATATATATATATTTTTTTTTTTTTTTTTTTTTTATTTTACATTTGTTAACCGGGGGGGGGTGTCTGACTGAGCCGAAAAGGCCCTTTTTCAGCAGAGGCCCGGGGAGAAAAGCTCCACAAAGAAAAATTACAGACACATTTAGTTATTTAGACATAATCAGTATACACACAAATTACAAGAGACATGTTTTTACAGTGGTATGCGGCACAAACAGTTACAGTGGAGAGAACAATCAAAAAAATTAATTTTAAAAATAAAGGTAAGTAATAGATTTGTGGTGTACAGCTGAACTTTGGAATGTAGGTAGAATACATACATAGTACACAGGTACAGTACATACATTGTAGTTTAGCCAGTGTTTGTGAGTAAGACTGAAAAACTATTATCAATTGCTCTAGATTTAGTATGCATATGTTATCCGCTTTCACTAGCCTGGGGAGCAATCATGGCACTGCCAACTTTGCATGAGATGTTGCCTGATGAGGTCTTTAAAGGAGGCTTTGGATGATGTGTTTTGAATGCTAGTAGGGACAGAGTTCCATTTTTTAGCCACCGAACTACTATATAGTGCATCTCCAAAGCTATTGTAGCTGTTGGTGACTTCTAGTAGTAGTTTGCTTGATGATCTAAGAGGCCTTTTGGCTGAGTGATGTTGTACTAGGTTTTTGAGGGCAGGACACTTATTGGGGAGGTAATATATATATGGGTCTAGTTCAGAATATCAAAACTCCATATAAGCAAATCCCATTTCATTAAAGTGACAATATTGAATCTTCATTTACACGAAAGCATAAACCAGTGAAAACGTTCACTGGGACACTAACTACTTGGCCACCAGGACAACATACATACAACAAAGCAATTAAAGTTGCCGACACCCCCTAACTAAATATACCAACTCCGAGATCACGCTGTAGTGGGGAAAAAGGGCAAATATGTTTAGTTTCCCGGTGAATGTTTTCTCTGGTTTAAGATTTTGCGTAAGTGGAGATTTGATATTGTCATCTCGGTTCGATGAAATGGGATTTGCTGATATGGGGTTTTGATATTCTCAGGTATATATATGGGTCTACTTTAAACCATCTAAAACCCATAACATCAAATTTCATAACAGTGAGAGCAGAACATTTAAAACCCAAAACATCTAAACCCATAACATCAAATTTCATAACATCTAACACTACAAATCACAAGAAAATAACATCCCTTCCACATGAAATGACACCAAACTACCAAACACACTTTTTACTATGTTTCTGCAGGGGGGGCAAGACCCCCTGAACCCCTCACACCCCCGTAAATTAAATATACCAACTCCAAGATCGCAAGATACAGTGGGAAAAAGTTAATTTCCTAACTCCACTGTATCAAACCCCACTGCAGAAATGTAGTAAAAAATGTGTTTGGTAGTTTGATGTCCTTATATGTCGTTATATGTGGAGGGGATGTTATTTTCCAGTGATTTGTACTGTTAGATGTTATGAAATTCAATGTTATGGGTTTTAGATGTTCTGGCGTCAATGTTATGAAATTAGATGTTATGTGTTTTGAAGGGGACCAATATATATATATATATATATATATATATATATATATATATACATACATACACACACACACACACACACACACACACACACACACACAAACACACACGTGATCAGTCTGTAGTGGCAAGGTGGCAAGTTCCATAAGAAAGAGTACTGGTAATTTCTGACAAAATAAATAGTACAGGATTTAAAAATCTGAACATTTGGTTTGCTTCATAACACAAATTATGATGACAATGCAGTGGCTATTAAGTGAAAATGTCAAGATTTGGGCTGGAAGAAGAGTTTATATGTTTAATCAGTGCAGATTCACTCAGGAGTGAGCATTAACCTGATCATGAGCTGGAAGCAGCAGTTCCTATGTGATGCAGACCATGTGAGAAGTGTACTCCAGGGGGGATGTTCACTCTAGGTTCATATCCCCAAAGTTCCCTACCTTCCAGTCATAATCATGAATGGTGGAGGAACGGGACTGTCAGAATTTCAAGTGATGTGCAGGCAACACAGAAATATAGTTCTTATTATGGGGTTAAACTACAAAATTTAGTGACGGTGACCTGGACCCATTGAACAGAAGGATAAAGTCCTGACTGTACCGCAGATGATGTGTTTGACTAGCAGTATGAGAGCTGGAGGGACTGGCTGGGGATGATGAGAGTGAGCAGCTAATATGGCTCACCCATCCTGGAAGGGTGGAGACAGCTGTGACTCACTGCATGGTGACACCTGCAGAAATACATGTGCATCATCGCAGCATGAACAGCCTACTGTGCCCACTCTCCAAGCTTTATGCTGTATAGTTGGGAGAATACGCATGTTCAGAAGCATGCATGCACCATCTAAGGTACCAACAGTGGAGCTCACAATTTATTTTTATTTATTTATTCAACATTTGTTAACCGGGAAAGTCAGACTTGGAACGAGCCAATTTTCAGCAGAGGCCCAGGGAGAAATGCTCCAAAAGCATGTCTTTGTAATGTGGAAGGAAACCAGAGCACCCGGAGGAAATCCACATGAATGTAGGGAGGACATACAGACTCTACACAGAAGGCACCTCAGCTGGTAATCGAACCAGGGAACCTCTTGCTGTGAAGCGATAGCGCTACCGCTGCACCACTGTGCTGTCCAAAGGTTGGACAAGGCTAGCATAAGGGTGATAATAAGTGTTCATGAACAGCAGATTAGTCTGCTCCATATCACCAGACTCTCACCTTCAATGGGAAATGAATGGGCAGGAGATATATTAAGAATGAAGGAATGAATGGATTAGCTGGGCAGAGAAAGGGGTAACCCATTGAGTTGAGCCTGTGGACTGCAAAAAAAAAAAAAAACCCACTAAAGACAGTTTTCTTTATTTCAAGAACTAATAACAATGGCAGATAGGGCATGTGTTAGTGTCAGTCCTGATACATCTGACAACATGGGATCACATATGGATCTGAGTTGGCATGGGTTTGCGAATCAGCAGTGGGTGGATGGGAAGACAATTTCTTTTGAAATACCCAAAAAAAACTTAGTTGTGGTTTCTGTTTCATGGAAGGATAATGCTACCAGACTTATCAGGACTTGTGACACTGAAGGGCTTGTTATTACTTATCTGTCTTGGACAAATCTGCAGTGGATGAATGTGAACTTTTCTATATATATTATAAGTGTACTTCTGGTTTGAAAAGGACAATTTTCTTTATTTCAGGAAAAGAAGGCACTTGTTGTCAAGGCAAGTCTCAAATGTTGCTGTTTGGAACACAGACACTGGAGGAAAAGATTATTTTCCAATGTCAGTATGTTAGTTTGGCTTTTCATGGGAAACTGCAGTGAACCCGGAAGGGGGGGGGGCATATTTAGCATCAAATGAAGCTCCAGTAGATTTATGTTCTTTGTTACGAGAACAGAGTTACCATCTACAGTCATTATTTGTAGATTTACATTTGGCCAGGAAGCTGTCCACTGACAAGAAGTTTTTTTTTTCTTAAACACTGAAGGAAATAAGTCTCAAAATACTAAATAGCATGACACCCCTCAGTTAAATGACAGTTAAGAATTTTGTACTCTGTGGTCCGGGCATTATTGATCACCATAATGGTTCATAGTACTAGTCACTCTGAACCATGTGATGCCACTGTAGAACTGATATACAGTTCCTGTGGCAATCAACCACTAATAGTTATGGGTATTAGAGATCGCTAGTTACCTACTGTTAATTTAAATCATTGTGCCATACAAATTAATATTATCATTCAACGCAGCCATCTATGACCAAAGCGTTAGCTCTTTGTTAATTATTAAATGTACAATATATTTCTGATTTTCATTTAATTTAAATTGATAAGTGCTGCTTACTGTTTGTTGTTGCCCATCTGCCCAAAGGTAAAATACAGGTTTTCTAATAACCCCATTTTAACCTAATGAATTTCTAACAAATGACTGGCGTTCCCATCCACACCTTTTTAGGATGTCTCATAACCATTTTATTCAGTACTTCATACTAGTGTATTACAACTGTAAGTCTATAATTTCAAAAAAATTAATACAGTGTTTAGCAGTTACTGACTTGAGAGGTAATTATACTTAGAAAGACTGGCAAATAAAGGAATTTTTATTTTTTGAACTATCTGCCCCGTGTTATGTTTTAACACTTGGCAGGAATGATTCCAAACTAGCAGTTGACTGAATAACACGCTGATCAGTTTTCCTTGTGAGAGCACTGAGAAACTGTTAAAAAAAGAAGAAAGGTAATCATTTTGAAAAAATTCAGTTAATGAATATTATTTACACTGCCTGAATGACAGCAAAGAAGTTTTTTTTTAAAGTACAAAAAAATCAATCAGAAAAGAAAAAAAAAGAAAAAAAAATCCTCTCGCTATGAAGACACACAAAATGCAGTTCGAGTTCCAGCTTTAGTTCAGGAGACATCTTCCACTAATTGAATGAAAAAATAATGTAAATGCACTCAGAGTTGTTTAAACTAAGTGAGACAGTGGAAGAATACATAAAGTCAAATGGTAAAAGGTGGGAAAAAAATAGAAAAAACTGGATATAGCTATTCCCCCCACACACACACCTTTGGCTTTGTTCAGAATTATTGAGCAAAAAGGTTGAGAAGCATGACTGCTTATAGTTTTTGCATACCTCTCAACTGTACAGAATTTTGCAGAATGTCTAGATTTTTGCCCTATATTTTCAGTCCATTACGCATAAAACTGTGGTTTTCTGGCAAATCACTGGCAAAACATTGACGGTTAAAGTCAGACAAGTCAGAAAATAATGACAGACATTTCAGTTTCAGACTTCATAGGTTCATAGGTAGGTACTAGGCTATTGGCCCTAGGGCCAATATAAGCCTAGCCAAAAAGGTACCCTGGCTTTCGCCATCCAAGAAAATTATTTTCCTGTGCCCCTGTCGAGCAGACACACAGAGGTGATCCCCAGGGTGAATTTCCTATTTCCAAACCAATCATCAAGGTTTTTCTTGAAGAGTGCTAATGAGGAGCTTTGTATGATATAGATAGGTAGTTGGTTCCAGAGTATGGGAAGTCTCTGGGACAGGAATCTATCCCTGCACACAAAAATTATTAGTCTCTGATGTCTCCATCTCAGGTACAACACATAGACATACATGTAATGTGCACATTTATGTTAATATCATTCAGAAAATTCATACTAATGCAAAACCTGCTGTTCTATCAATTTTCTAAGTTTGTAAGAGCAATATTTAAAAAGTGTCCCTGTTTTGGGGCCTTTGTCCCCCAATTATTGATGGCTCTGTCCAGATTTCTTGCTCTAAGAGGCTGAGAGGTATGATGTTTGCTGACTGCTGTGGAATGTTAAGTGCTGCTAATGAAGCTCCATTTTTTTAAGACTGGTAAAACCCACAAACAATCAGATTTCATTATGTCATGTAGTGTTTAAGGAATGAAAGAATGAGTTATTTCTATTAAAACTAATAGTATTTTGCTGCTCCTGATAATTTATACCCGTTAAGTTAAATGTTAACTTAAATTTAATTAATTAACAAAAATGTGCACATTACCTTTGATGGAGACATCAGAGACTAATCATTTTTGTGTGTGTGTGCGTGTGTGTGTGTGTGTGTGTGTGTGTGTGTATATATATATATATATATATATATATATATATATATATATGGGTCCAGTATGCAATCCCGAAATACTGAAATCCCGAATTTCAGTATTTCGAAATTACATAGCAGAAAACCCAACTATAATACACATTTCTAAAACTGCATAACCATGAAATTCAAAATCCTGAATGTACGCTACACATACAGCACACACATACACATACACACAACCCCCCCACAATCAAATAAAATATACTGCACTACAGATAAGCAGGTGGGCATGCTCTCCTGCACCCCCACACCCCCCATTTATATATTCTAACTCCAAGATTGCAGAGACATACAAAGGAAACTCACATCCACACATTTTACAATTCCTCACACACACACATCACAGTCACAACACATGCTTACACACATTAAAGCCCCAAATCAACACACTTACATATACATACTTACCTAAACTTCCACCCATCCATCCACACACCACACCAGCGGAAGCGGAAATTCAACATCTCTGTGTTTCGGGATTTTGAATTTCGCGCTTCTGCCAGTTTCGGAACTTTAAGTTTCCGTCTATGTAATTTAGAAATACTGAAATTCGGGATTTCAGTATTTCGGGATTACATAGTGGACCCATATATATATATATATATATATATATATATATATATATATATATATATATATACACACACACACACACACACACACCCACACACACACACACACACACATATATAAAATTCTATTTAAACTTAAAAAGATAATGCGAAACTGAAGACGCTCTAGAGAGGAACCTAGAATCACAGCATTTCCTCCCATAGGGAACAAAAACAGGAATGGAAGGACAGGAAAAGGAAATATGATGCCATGGGCGGGACTAACTGTGTACTACTGAGTAACATCAAAAATGGGAGGTAACTTTTGCAATGTTTAGCATCTTGGTCCAAGGCCAGGAGCTTAATTTACCATTGGCATAGTGTTCCTTTGACTACCTTGAGAAAGCCCCAGAATGCTTTCATAGAACGCTATCTCCTAGCCAGTTTCTCTTTTTTTTTCCTCAGCCAATCACTCTACAGCAGACTGTAGCCAGTTTCTCTTTATTAGATTGCCTCCATGGAGACATGAGAACCCAGCAGCCAGTTTTTCTTTATCAGATTGTTTTCATGGAAACTTGAAGATCACCTGCAGAATTGTTACTGAGCATACATGTATTTTCCAGAAAAAGCCTCATAAAATTCAATGTTCTTTTTTATTTACTTGCTCTGTCTTAAAACTTATTACTAAATAAGTCTAAGGTCTTTAATCCAATCTTTCCCCCAGGCAAGAATAAGAAAAAGCACATACATTTTTCTTTTATTATGCTTTTTATACAGGCTTTTTTTTTTTTTACATTGCAGTGCCTACATTTCTTAAAACTGAAGAAGTAGAAAGAGGGAAGGGAAAAAGAAAATAAAAAATAGAAGGAAAAAAAAAAAGAACAGCAGCACCTATTTACGATCCCCAGTACAATTAAAAAACTTTATAGCATGTAAAAGAAAACACAGAATTGGTACTATTTAAGAAAAAAAATCTTTACTTACAGTTAACTTTCTCTCTCTTCTTCCCCTCCCCAAAGCATATTCCCGAACATTAATGACATGAAGTAGGACATATACTTTAGAGTCCCCACAAAGTCCAGCAAGTTCTGAAAAAGTCAAATATTTCCAGAGTTTTAGTTCTGTCATAGTGCACAAATATAATTATTGCATTGTAATCACATATTAAGTTACTGGTTTTATTACCGTTCATCCCCAAAATCCTGTCTCTGCTTCATTTCCAATGTAATCTTGACTCTTCTAGTCAAATCTCGTGCTCCCTTCCTTCTCTCCAACATTTTCTGTTGAAAAAATTTAAAAGGTTTCACAGGTACAGTCCCTCTGTGGTCTTTATTACCAGAAGAACAAGAAGCAGCATCTCCTTCTGTTTCACAGTTTACTTTTTCTTGGACAAACTTTTGTATTTCCCCCTTAGGATTTATTTCATCAAAAAATTATTTTATCCCTCCATGGAAGAATACCTTGAAGACAGATGTAGAGAGCAGTTTGAATCTCACATCTGCATCTTGACATTCTCTGAACAGTGGAATAAAATTGCTCCTCTTCTGTCTGGTGTACAATGCATAATCATTCTCCACAAGTACTCTGCTGTCTTCCACTTTTAGTACTTTGTGGTTCTGCCACTGTTTTGTTAGAATCAACTCCTTCTGCTGGTAGGATTGCATCTTTACTATTAAAGGTCTAGGTTGCTTTCTTATAGCCAGATTTGAAGCATGCACACAATGTGCCCTTTTAACTAACAACTCCTGCTATGGAATACCACTCTAGTTGCTTATTAGTGCTTTATGAAGAGACATTGTAGATCTCTCTAAATATGTGTCTCAGGCAGGTATGTACCTTGCATTAAGCAGCATTCTACCTTCACCAAGGATGATATTACAGTATTGAACAAAAGATGATTGACTTCAATAAGCGGCTTCAGTGCCTTTCACACATTTAGACCATCAGCTGCACAGCATAACCTCACAACTATTAGTAGGCCCTGGTGGCACTCTCTAAGGCCAAAAACACAGCCTCAGTAGGCACCAACAGTATCCTAGGATGCTTCCATATACACCTGGAAACATGGCCTATCAGGGCCACTTGAGTAATTTTTCAACTACAGCCTCAAAACAGGCTTTTTACCACCAGAATGGAGGACTACAACATTTAACCCACTCCACAAGGGTGGACCGTCAACTGACCCTGGAAACTACAGACCTACTACTCTAACTAGTCTAATATGCAAAGCCATAGAACAAATTATTATGGAAATGATCAATAAGGATGTAGGGAATCTTCAAACACTGGACTCAACTCAGTTTGCCTTTGTCTAGGGAAGATGATGCCAATTAAACCTGTTAAACTTCTTTGAGAAGGTTACCAAGGGAAAAGAGTTCATACCGCCTACGTGTTCCTGGCAATACCCTACTTATTTATAGTTGACAAACTCACCAAACTGGGCTTAAGCCCATACATAAGTTCATAGGAGATTAGCAGGCAAATGGCTCCAACAGCCCTTATAAGCCTAGCCAGTTTTACCCAAATTTTACCCAATTTTCTGTCTCTAGGGGAAAGATAACAAAGGCCAGCAAGCGGGATTTTGACAAGTTTTACAGATTGCCTCAGAACATAAGGGACATTGGGAACACCTCACTAGTGAATCTGAGATTTCCCATTCACTGGTTCAGAATGCTCTTGAAGATGGTCAAGGAAGGGCTCTGCTTCATGTGACTAGGAAGCCTATTCCAGAGCAGGAGCAATCTCTAGGGCACAGATCTGTCTCTCCAGTATGATCTCTTCATGTCTGAGATCAGATTTAGATCTCCAGAGCAGGTAACCCTTGTGCAGTTAGTTTTGAGAATTGAGAGACTGCCTTAGTAATCGGTAGAAAACTGAATACGGTGGTATGACTTTTAGTTGGTCTGCATATGACAAGTGGGTTATACCTTGTATTTTTTTGGTATGAAACCTCTGAGGATTAGCCAACTGTTGCAGATGCCTGGTGAGGTACATGCCAGTGGGTGTATTGTACTTGATTATTCATCTGATGATTCATCCCAGTACAGTGGCACTCTGACATTCTTATATCTGGATGCCATGCCCTTACTTATAAGCTGAACGACATAGATGGATCTCCTCACCACTGTGGACACATGGTGATTAAAGTTCAGATAAATATCTATCTGAGTACCCTTCACCTCTGGATCCACTCTTAAGCGGTGCTATCAATGTTGTAATTTGCAGGAATATTTGATTTCCCAAAATGTATTATTATGCACGTCTTTGCATTTAGTTTGAGGCCATTGCTCTAACACAAATCATTAGTCTGCATCAGTTCTTTCTGTAGAATATCAATTTCATTTGGGGATCAATGATTGCCCTCAAATTGCAGTCATCAGCAAACCTGGTCAGCTAAAGGCCATCTACATTTGTTTTGACATCTGAGAAGTATATCCCAACAGGAGGGGGTCCAGTATTGAGCTCTGTGGTACTCCACTGGTGACTGCTCTCTTGCTGGATGTGAAATCCCCCACTCTAACAAAATTTGTCCTGTCTGTGAGCCATGTGGATATCCAACTGGTGACGTAGAGGTTAATGCCCAATTTTGTGAGTTTAGAATAATTTCTAATTGGGGTATTGTGTCAAGTGCCTTGGTCAGGTCAAGGTAGGTGGTATGGCACTGCTTTACTCTCATTCATGGCTTTGGTGACCTTCCCAAGGAAGTCTACCAGACTGAACAGGCTGGACAGGCCCGTGATGAAGCTGAACTGGGTTGAGTCTGAGTTTGGAGATTTCCTATGTCATGGTTAATCAGGTCCGTGATTATCTTTTCCATAATCTTGCATATGAGACCAGTCAGACTTATGGGTCTGTAGTTTCCTGAGTCTGTTGATGGTCCCTCCTTTTGCAGAGGGATGACTGTTGGTGTCCTCCATTCTACTGGGACAAAGCATGTCTAGAGACTGTGATTAAATAGAGATTTGAGATGGGTCTGCTAGAATATGTTTCAAGCTATTTAATAGGCACCCTGGGATTTTATCGGGGCCCACTGATGCCTTGTTTCTAGATTTAAGGAGTGCAGTGATGACCTGTTTTTTTATGATAACAAATAAAGGAATGATATGGGTATTTCATGAGAGTGACTGGAGGTGATGAGGGGGTGAAATCTGTGCTGAATTTATCGGTCACCACGTTTGCTATTTCTTCTGTCTGAGTATAGTTAGTGCCATCTACAGCCAACTCACCACACTGTTGAGTGTTTCCCTTTAAGATTTCAAACATAACTAAAAAAAGCTTTGTGGTTATCCTTTGCTTGGGAGGCTATTTTAGTCTCAAACTTAGCTTTTGAGAACTTGACTATTTTTCTGATATGCCTGTTGAGACTAAAGATCTTTTTCTCTCTTGTGCACCCTCTCACTTACTTCTAGACAGAAATTTCTTCCTTCTGTTGCATAATCTATTTATGCTAGGGGTCCACCAGGTTGACTTGTTTTTCTGGCTAGACCTGTGTTTAGTTTGCTCATGTACTGCCATTTCTATGCAGTTGTTTAAGTGGTTTTACAGGGCATTCTTGTGTACTTCTGCAAAGGCGTCTGTGTTTTGGGGGTTTGGGGACCTTTAAAATTACCTATACTATCACTGGCAATTTGACTTGGAAACATTCTTTAGGGTTTTAGGGTTTTATGGGGATTCTACTGCTACATTTATTTCAAAGGAGACTGGTTTATGATCTGATCTTACCAATGAGAACATTACGTTGGGGGGGGGGGTGCAACACTCCCCCATGTTTGTGAATACTATGTAAAGGATATTTCAGCCTCTAGTGGGATTGCAGACCATTTGTTCCAGGGCATTTGCACTGACAAAGTCCAGGAATCACTGAGCCTGCATACTAGTGATCATGTAAGTTTCCCAGTTTATGGAGAGTTAGTTAAAATCGCCCATGAATAGTGTGTTCGGCCAAATGGTAAGTGATTCTAGTAAATTCAGGTATGTGGAGTGGTTTTCATGGTTCATGGTCGGGGACCTGTAGCTAGCGATGATATGGTGGAGGATTTTGCCTGTGGTCAGCTGGACATGAAGTAGCTTAAGCGAGTCATCCCGGTTGATCAATCTTGAGGTGAGACTGTTTTTCATCTAAATGGAAACACCTCCTCCTTTCATTTTTTTCCTTTTCAGATGATGGTCTAAATGTGTGATAGGCATTGTAGCCTTGCACTGCTAGGGTGCTTTCTGCAGCCTTGAACCATGTCTCTGTAACTGCACAGATGGCAGCATTCTCCAAGGTGGGGAAAGTTTCAAGGGAGTGCAGTTTCTTATTAAGACTCCCATCATTGAGCAGTAGTACCATCAGCTTGACATTAGAAGGCTTTGTTACATTGATAGGCCTCTTGGTTTGGCACTACTTAAAAAAGGCAATATGAGGGTGGCTAATGCCTTGCCATTGTTCAAAAGCCTAGTGGTGAAAGGTGTAGACCATCTCTGGCAAAGCAGTGTGGTTTGTCAATCATGTTGTTCTGGGCTGACAAATATTGGATCCCCTTGGAATGACACCAGTAGCTAAGCCAATATTGAAGTCAATCAATTTCTGTTTGTATTGTGGTATCATTCTTGGTAAGGGTAGAATGATGTACAATATAAGAGTCATACCTGTCTGCAATATGTATTCCAAGAGATCCTTTATGTCTCTTTCCATATGGACCAGGGAAGTACATCTCAAATCATTGAGACCCACATGGACTATGACTGAATCATACTGATACTTGTGGTTGAGTGACCTGACTGCTTGCGTGATCTAGCAAATCCTGGACCCTGACAGGCAACTGACTGTAACCCTCTCTTTATCCAACCTGGTGGGGGAAGTGTCCGTGTATCTCATGATGGAGTCTCCTATGACCAAGATGTTTGAATGTATGGTGTTTCGGCTTAGGGATTTGCTTGTGGAAACACTGATGTGTAATTTTGTGTAGTGGTTAGTATTGACTTGGTTTTGTTTGCATGTGGTTTCTGAGGTTTTGGTAAGTTACCTCCGTTTATTTGGATTTATGTGTTGAGACCTTATTTAGTGAGGGAACTGATGTGCGTATGCTGAGAACCTGTTTGCCATTTGATTCGTCAGTATGTGAGTCTTGTCTCAATTTTCATAGCATAAGTACATCTCTCACATACTGTGTGTGTTTGTTTCAGGACTAAATGGTTATCAGTATACATGACAAAGTTGCTACAATGCCTCAGGATGTCCATGCTCACCAGTGTGGCCACAAAGATGGCAGGAAAGTGGCTAGTCACAGTTTCAGGTTTTATACTATGGGTGTAACCATTGAGAAGAGTGGGTAGATTTAACTGGATAGGTGCTATAGTCAATGTGAACTGCAGCTGTCCAACAAGGTGATGCTGCTCTATGCACAACTCAAACAATCCTAGAGCAGTAGGGGGATCATATAAATATCTCACTGGATTGCCAGCTGGCTCACAGACAGGACCCAGGAAGTCAGGATTGGTGATACCAACTCCACTAGGAGATGGTTCATCAGCTAGGTACCTCAGGGCTCTGTGCTGGGACTGCTCCTATTTGGCATGTACTTCTTGGAAGTAAAGGCTAATGTCAAGGGTCTTTTGCTGACAAGTTCGCAGATGACTGCAAATTGGGAGCTATCATAGATTCCCCATGATGTAAACGTCTCACAAGAGGGTCTAACACAGACAAATGACTGCTGCCAAAATCACAGACTAAAACTCAATGCCAAGAAATGCATTATAGTGCCTTTTTGAAAAACTGCCACCTAGGCTAATTACTCAAATCGATAAGACACCCCTAAGAATAAAACCAGTAGTCAGGGATCTGGGAACATATGGAAACAGTAATCTGGCCTTTGACCAACATGTGGCAAAGGTAGTAAGAAAATCATGCTATATCACCCAACTTAAAAGTAATGGCATGGCATCCCGGTCCAAGGAAGTCCTAGTGCCACTTTATTCGCCCCTTATCAGATCTACAGTTGAGTATAATGCCCTCTTTAGCATGTACCTGACCAGACATATGCAACAGTTGGAATGTCAACAAAGGTACCTTACCAGGAGAATCCAGGGTATAAACACATTGTCCTATACGGATCATCCTAAAGTCTTATCTCTGAACTTTGTCTCATACAGGTTACTAAGAGGGGATCTAAGCCTGGCATACAAGGCATCCTTGGATCAAGCTCTAATGGACCTTTTGCACATCTGCAAAATGAACAGCATCAGAACCACTATATCCAAAGATTTAAATTTTGCTTGTAATAAAAATAAGAGCCCATCCCCAACCCTATTCAAGCATAACCTTAAATAAATGGGAAATCAGAAATTATCCCTGGTCTTGCACCCATGTCTCTGACAGACAGAGGTAGACAATAATTCCCAAACTAACATACCCCCCCCCACGTAACCTCTAGAAACTTCCTAACATATTCTCTCCTAATAAATGCCCATAATACAAAGGGACACAATTTGGCTTAATAGCACAGCTAGTCTTATAAAGGCCCTAGTAGTCATTAGCCTAGTATATATAACTACGAACCTGTACCACAATTCCTTGTAACCCCCTAAGTATTAAGAATCTCCATAGGGATTTGCCCTTAGAAACACTAGCAGCTTTAGTCAATTTTTGCTGTTTTTTTTTTTGTTTTTTGTTTTTTTTTTTTGTAAAATGGCCCTATGAAAAATGTGTCAACTTCTTTTTTTTATAATTTTTTTTTTTGCATTTGTTAAAACAGTAAGCGCAAGAAGCAGTGATTTATTTATTTCTATTGTTCTGCTTAAATGTACTTCAGGATCCATCCCATGTGAATCAGTTCTGCTAAGCTGTTTTCTGTCTACTTTGCCGTTCCTATAACCTGCCCCTGTGTTGGCAAAAAGTAAAATTAACTGTAAATCTTTGACTACTCAATGCCTGCTTATTCATCCATACCAAAAAAGAGTTACAGAAAGCGCAGAACCACAAGTTACTACTATGACATTTTGTTAAGAATCTTACAATTTCTGTAGACAATCTCAGATCCTGATTAAAAAAAAAGGAAAATACTAAAGGTAGGGAACAGTACTGATTTCCTGTCAAGTTAAGAAACACAGAAGAGACACTGTGTTCTTTTGCACCAAATAATTAAGTCAACAGCTGCTGAAAGCATAAACCTAATGAAAAATGCATGTGTTTCCCTTTCATTTCATGTGGAATGACTACATGGTTCACAGCAAGGCAAGTCATACCTACAGAGGCAGTTTTGGAAAGAACTGAACAAATGAGTACATAAATACACAGCACAATGTTCTCCCTTTACAGAGCTGTATATTTGTTATGGCATGGAGCACTGGAAGCATTTCATCTGCCTATTGCTTGATAAAAATTAAATGCAAGGCAGAACATTGAGGCCATATTTTACGTGGAGGAGTTATTATGGACAGCAGCTGTAGCACCATCAGCACATGGGATAATTAGACCACTCCACTATTAGCAATTGAGATGTGCTAAAAAATGGTACACACAACAAGTAACTCGAGTGTTTTGCGAGTAAACAATACAGGAACCTGAGAGCAGCAGAACATATTGAAGGAAAGATTAAGAAGTTGGTCAGAAGCATCCTCAGCTGATTGGTTCACACCATAGTCATGTCAGAAATCTGTCCAGCTCACTTTGTGCTTTAAGAAAAATGCATGCTAAATGGAATTATGTAAAAAGAAGTGAAAAAAATATCATACATCTCTGAGAGGGAGAAACGCTATGGCACTTTAATACAGACATTATATCACAGCCTGATACCAGCAGTATAATTGTGGCATATATTTGAGACATATCAGGACAGAAAACTGTGAGGGAGAATCAGGAATAAAAAAAAAAAAAAAGTAGATGTCTTTCCTAATCATTGTTGCCAGTTTTCCTTACTAGAGGGATATTCTTCCAAGGATAGTCGAACGTCCATGCAACATACCAAATCCTTAGCTCCTTTCAGGGTCCGTACATCATTGTATGTTCTACATCTAAAGCATAAGGTACATAAGTGATGTAATCTTTAGAAATGAATTGCCCCAGGAGAACCAAAGCAACCCAAGAGGAAAAGCAAATACATGAGCATCCAGAAAGGGAAGAAGAAGCACCCTTTTGGCAGAATGTCACTTTAATAAGGAATACTGCAACAGTGAGAAGCAGAATATCTACTGTTATGGTACATAATTGTACTTTATTTTCTTAACTTTTTTAACGGAACTGATAGAGTTTAACTTTTGATTATTGCACATGCACAGTGAAGGAACATAGTGACCCTGTTTGTGCATGTGTAACACTGAAAGTAAAGACTTCTCACACGGGCTTTTGGTGTGGAAGGCGGGTGTGGAAGGCAGGAATTTTCGAATGTGCTGGTGCCATAGGCACTGTTTGAGACATTTCAGATATCACTATAAGTGCAAACGAGTTGTTAACATAGAAGAATCTTGCAAGGCTGACAAAATAGTATGTCTAGTCACCAGTAAGTATAACAAGAAAGAAGGGTGAGATGAACTAGCAAAGTTAAGAGGAGTTATTTCACACATGTAAATTAGAGGCTATATGGTCTACATTACTTGGATGGGTGACGGGAAAACAGAAAATGTAATAGTGACTTGCTGTTAACAGAAGTTGGTCTATGCATGCTGGTTTGAAGGGCTGTACCAGGAAATAGCCAAGTAGCAAAAATATAATGAAACATTCCAATTTTTGACTGTTGTTTGATTCTAAGTCCTGAGCTTAAGAACCATGCTGTTTCAGTCTTGGCTATATGTGCATTAAAAGTGCAGAAAACGACACTGCTTCACAGTTCTGTGACAACACAGCCTGCTTGTGTCTGAGTTAGCTACAGGATTTGCTTATAAGGAGCCTTTGTGGGTGAGGAATGAAAAAGATCTTTTCTTGCAGTAACATTGTGTAATTTCTACAGCACAAGTCTGAATGAAAATTGTGTGTGGTCACCAGTAAGGATAACAGTATGAATTTCACCCCTTTTGAAAGTAGGCAATTATATGTAAGAAGTACAGTCTGTGACAGAATAAGTCTACTGGCTACAAAAGCACAGATAATGCTATGGCTTAGCAAGATAGAGCCCTGAATATGACCCAGGTGACTGCAGTTTGGTTAGAGGCTAAGGCAATGTAGGAGCCAGGCTGGAGGTGTGGTGGTATTCAGTAGCTTATGTTAGCTCACCTATCCAGAAGACAAAGTTTTGTCTGTCTTAATGCAGTATGGGTAGCTGTCAGAGGAATAGTATGTGGTGTACAGTGACAAATGGGAAATGCACACGGTCCATTCCAAGCCATGTTTGTGGTAGCCTTCATAGGGCTTATGCAGGAATGTGCTTTCCTTCAGGGGAAGGCATTACAAACCCTTGTCTTTATTACCATTCACATCACAGCCTATGAAAGGGGTTAGGACCTGGAAGCGACAACCCTGGTAGCTGCTTGAGTGACAGCTTGCCATAACCAGTGATTACACGCCAAGGAAATATGGGTCCTGTTTGTTCACTGATGACTGGCAGACAGCAGCGATTAAAAAAGTTGTTTTGGCTAAATGTTAATATTCTCCCCAAAATAATTCTAGTTACCCTACCTTGCCTTTGTTCTCTGCCTCTTTACTGTTAGATTTGGTCTACAAGGGGTCAAAAAACTTGGTTTCCACAGAAGACACTGCAGAAGAGGAAGTAGAAAAATTTAATTACAGATAAGATGATGGAGCTACACACCGCTTCTGGATACGGGAGCTTGTTCATTTGTCTTGTTTTTAATAGGGTGGGGGATCCAAGAAAATAAATTTTTCACTATGTACACAAACATCCAGTGCACAAATGGCCCATTAAAAATAATGAAAATCCTTTATTAAAACTTTTCAAACAAAACAAAACAATCCAACAATACTTAAGATAAGCGCTTTCATTTCTATATTATCATTAACAGAAACTTCATCAGATTAATCCAGCCTCGTTCATTTATCTTTTAAAGGGAAAATTAATTACATAATTCTAACATTAAACTACACCCCCCCCAAAGCGACCAATCGCATTAACAGACTCACTCCTATGGCACTTAATAAGAAGTATGCTTAAAAAATTCCAAACACACAAACTAGCAGTTACTTTAGTTGACATAAAAGTAAAAGTATATACAATATATAAAATATTTTTTACCTTAGTGTCTTAATGCTTTTAATTTCAAGATGTCCGTGATAGAAATTGTTTCATTTAAGCCTGGCCAGAATCACGCATTTAAACGCATTTGCCAGGCTAATTCACATTTATCCAGTAGCAACGGTCATGCCCCTCCCATTTCATTTACTTTAAGAACTTCCAATACAATAAATTTAAATTCATGTCCATGATTCTCCTTACAGTATTTTGCCAGAGCGTTTACCTCTCTATTAAGTCTAATATCCCTTAAATGTTCCCCTATTCTATTTTTTAATTTTCACTCTGTTTTTCTGACATAAAAACACGGACACTGAGAGCATAACACACAAAATACAACTTGATCAGAATTGCAGAAAAACCTCCCATAAATCCTAATTTTAAAACTATTAATGATTGTCTCACTAATTTCTAAAATGTGAGAGCAATATGAACAAGCTCAACATTTAAACATGTATCCTGTCCTTTTATTATATTCACCCAAATTTTCTAGACTATTTTTGAGGCTCTGACCTTTTTTATACACTATTATAGGCTTATCTCCCACATAACTCCTTACATCCTTATCACTGCTTAGGATACTCCAATTTGTAAACAGGCTATCTTTCACTGCATCACTATGTTTACCAAATGTGGTTATAAAAACACTATCCAATCAGCTGTTAATCAATCTTGCCTGTAGATTTGTGTCATTTAACAAATCCTTTTTAAATAGATGGGGGCTCGATACATCTACCTCTTGATGTTCAAAATCAGTACTACTGTCCAGTCCACCAACCAAAATTGGGTAAAAGTGTCCATTTGTTCTCTTCTCTGTTACCTCCATCATCACCTCACTAACCAGCCTCAATGGGTACCCTCGTTTCAAAAACATACTCTTCAAGTTCAAACATTCTTCAAGAAAGGATTCCCATAAAGTGACCATCTAAGCCGCTCTCATGAATTGTCCCTTAATCACGACACATTTTTGTTTATATGTGTGGCCGCTATCAAAATGAAGGAAACTATTTGAATAAGTTTCCTTGAGAAAAATATCAGCCACAAACCTTCTATAGGGACATTTTTCTTTAATAGAATGTCCAAGTATGGGATCTGCCTATCATTACTCGTATGGGTGAATTTCAAAAAAAGTAGTTGTCCCACTGATATATTCCAAAACCATTTCAAGTTGGTCCCTAGAGCCCTTCTAGAGGATGAACATATCATCCAAAAAATGAGTGTATGTAAGACAATACGTAAAAAAATGGGGATTCGAATAAGTATTTCCTCTCCCATTCAAGCATGATGATATTTGCGTAGAAACCCCCACATGCGGACCCCATAGCCACTCCTTCTGTTTGTAAGTAATATTCATTCTCAAAAAGCATGAAGTTGTTTCTGAGGCCATATCTAACAATTGTTTATACATATTAATATGAACCTGAGGGACACCCTTGTATAAATACTCACAAAACCATTGTTCACCCAACTCATGACGGATAATAGTGTAAAGATCCTTTATGTCCACTGTTATTAAAACAAAACTTTCATCAAATTATTTGTATTAATTTTCTTTAGGAAGTCCCAAGAATTTTTACATATATTGGGTTTGTTTGAAATGAGGTGTTTCAATTTCATATCCAAATATTTAGCTAAAGGGTACATGATGGAACCTCTAGCATTCACTAATGGATGCACGGGAGATTGGTTTATATCTTTATGTAATTTGGGCACCCTAGAAATTACCGGGGTTATTGGATAGGGTGCATTTAAACAATTAAACTCATTAATGGTTATACATTCCTCAATAAAGAAGTTCTGTAACAAACCCTTTATTTTCCTATACGCACCATTAAGTTTGTTGACAGAGCTCCTTTCATAGGTATGACTACTAAGAATACTTCATTTTACTAATGTAGTCAGACCTATTCATTATGACGAGCCATCCCCCCTTGTCTGGTTTCATTACTCTAATGTCTTTTGCACTTCTCAACAAATTGAGTTTCAATAATTATTCGCTGTTCAAATTATTCTTTGATCTTTTAGCCTTCTCCTAAGAACCCAAAACATGGATATCCAGTTCACATATCCTTTCAAAAAGTTGGGGGGATTATAAGTGCTAGAAACTTTCAGCAGGTTAACTACTGTTTTTACATCATGAAACACAATAGTAAGGTTCAGTTTCCTCACATATTGTTTTAAATCAATCAAAATGTGTACTATATTAATTGGTTTATCTGGGATAAAAGTTAAACCTTTTGCTTGCAAGTTACAGATACTTGTGTCCAGTGAAAAGGAAGAAAAAATGAAAACCTTGAAGTCTTTCATATTGTTTGTTATTATTTCAAGGGTAAAAAAAAAAAAAAACAAAACAAAAAAAAAACAATTGTCTGTTTGCTCAGTCAAGTCCATTATTTCAGTTGTTTCCTGCCCCTTTGGGGGCAAATTTCCCACTATAACACTGTGGAAGTGTTGTTGTACTTTGTGACTTTGATGCCAAAGTGTTTTTTTTTTTTTTTGGATGCTCATAAAGAGGACAAAAGCAGAGGAAAAGGCTTCTTGCGCAGAGGATCTTTTAAGGAAACTTGTATTTGTTAATTTTATTCAAGTAGAGCACTGCCTTGAGTCATGTTTGTAGTAATGGAAATCCATGATTTAATGTAATCTGCAGATCCCTATTCCCATTTTTGTTTGAAGCGGAACACTAAGGGGATGAAGCTTTAAACACAAAGTCTTTTGGGGAAGAGAGATACTCAAATGTAGTTTTGTGTTTAATTTCTGTAATTCATGTAATAGAGATGAAATATTGTCAATTACCAGATTAACTTGCCTCTGACCAAATTTTTGCTAGTCTTTTCTTCTGTTGCCTATGTGCAACTGAAATTCTTGATAAAAAGCCATATTCACTCACAACCAGTTCAGTAAAGCCTTCTGGAAAATTGTTTGTTTTGCAAAGCAAGTGTGTGTACGTGTGTGTATATATATATATATATATATATATATATATATATATATATATATATATTATAATCTTGACAAACATCTGTGTGTGTGTGTGTGTGTGTGTGTGTGTGTGTGTGTGTGTGTGTGTGTGTGTGTGTGTGTGTATATATATATATATACACACACACACACACACACACACACACACACACTCACACACACACACACACACACACCCACATGTACTTCAAAATATCAAAGTATCAAAATATTGAATTTAAAAACACTGACCCCAAAAGATCAAAAGTCAAAATAATGAAAAACACACAAGCCATAAAAAAGTCATGTTTTTACAGGGTGCAAGCCCCTCCTGTGCAAACATATATACATATATATCACACTCTCTCACACACGCACACACACATACATATATATATATATATATATATATAGAGAGAGAGAGAGAGAGAGAGAAAGATAAAAAATTTATATACACACTTATATGTATGTGTGTCTCATGGATTAATTGAGCTTCTCTCAGTACAATTAACTGATCAACACAAAATCCATTTGAATACATGAACAACAGTGAGCAGTGTAAATGCAGCGTTTTATTTGTTGTTTCTTAGATGTTGACAAGCATTACAGCCTTTGACACCCTAGACAAAAAAGTCTTTCCGAAGAGTAAATTAACAATAAGGCATTTTACATATATGTTGCATCAGTTAATAATTATACATACCATTTAATGTGGCACATTCTGAATGTTATATGATATTCAAAACTATCTGCAAGAAATTGTCATTCAACTTGCATTTACCCCATCTAATAAAGCACTACAATATTGACTTACATATTATTGAGCCAAAGACAGTGGGAAATGACATTTCCAGAACAGCATAGAATATTGACCAAGCAGAACTACCCCTTTTAATGGACCAGTATCTCTTGCTTTCTGGGTTCACTCCATTATGAACATTTCAGTATTCAAGTTATACAAGCTGCAGACTGCGCTCTTGGGTCACCGATATTCTACTGCATGACATGTTCATTACAAGAATGTACATTAAATTTGTCTGTCACTCACTTACATGAATAAAACTTTCTATAACTGCTGAAATTATTTTTTCTTGTACATGATGAGTGCATACAATATTCCACTAAAGTCCCCTGAGAATCAGTTATCAAGTGAGAAATATAAAAGGTCCTAACGTATTATGAATAGGAACAGATACATTCAAAACACATGGTATGACAGTATTCTAGTATAATGTCATTCTTGCTTCCTTATTACCATAATTGTTTTTATTTATATGGGTTTCATAAGTCTCTGGTTGCTACACTATTTTGACACGACAGAAAAAAGTGAAGTATACTGAACTTCTCTCA